>NW_025063743.1:0-87666 GCF_018153295.1 Drosophila grimshawi | reverse complement strand
TAGATGAGTCGGAAGTCTCAAAATTATTATTTTAATGCAGTTTTGGTTTCAAGATCCGATTGAATTCTAAAAAACACCTTTATAATTGAAATGGGCCAATTTTTGACGAAGATATGGCCATTTATTTCAAGGTAGAGCCTATTTAATGCTTTTCATATGTTTTCTGTTAATCAACAATATCCCTTAATATCTTTCTTAGATGAGTCGGAAGTCAAATTATTTTAATGCAGTTTTGTTGCAAAGATCGATCGAACTCTAAAAACACCTTTATAATTGAAATGGGGCAATTTGAGACGAAGATATGGCCATTTATTTCAAGGTAGACCCTATTTAATGCTTTCCATATATTTTCTGTTAATCAACAATATCCCTTAATATCTTTCTTAGATGAGTCGGAAGTCAAATTATTTTAATGCAGTTTTGTTCCAAAGATTGAGTGAATTCTAAAAACACCTTTACAATTGAAATGGGGCAGTTTGAGACGAAGATATGGCCATTTATTTCAAGGTTGACCCTATTTAAAGTTTGGCTTATATTTTCTATTAATCGAAGAATATCTCTTAATATCTTTCTTAGATGAGTCGGAAGTCAAACTATTTTAATGCAGTTTTGTTGCAAAGATCAATCGAACTCTAAAATCACCTTTATAATTGAAATGGGGCAATTTGAGACAAAGATATGGCCATTTATTTCAAGGTTGACCCTATTTAATGTTTGCCTTTTATTTTCTATTAATCGAAGAATATCTCTTAATATCTTTCTTAGATGAGTCGGAAGTCAAATTATTTTAATGCAGTTTTGTTTCAAAGATCGAGTGAATTCTAAAAAACACCTTTATAATTGAAATGGGGCAATTTGAGGCAAAGATATGGCCATTTATTTCAAGGTTGACCCTATTTAATGTTTGCCTTTTGTTTTCTATTAATCGAAGAATATCCCTTAATATCTTTCTTAGATGAGTCGGAAGTCAAATTATTTTAATGCAGTTTTGTTCCAAGGATCGATTGAATTTTAAAAACACCTTTATAATTGAAATGGGGCAATTTTTGACGAAGATATGGCCATTTATTTCAAGGTAGAGCCTATTTAATGCTTTCCATATATTTTCTATTTATCAAAGAATATCCCTTAATATCTTTCTTAGATGAGTCGGAAGTCAAATTATTTTAATGCAGTTTTGTTCCAAAGATCGAGCGAATTTTAAAAACATCTTCCTAATTGAAATGGGGCAATTTGAGACGAAGATATGGCCATTTATTTCAAGGTTGACCCTATTTAAAGTTTGGCTTATATTTTCTATTAATCGAAGAATATCTCTTAATATCTTTCTTAGATGAGTCGGAAGTCAAATTATTTTAATGCAGTTTTGTTTCAAAGATCGATAGAATTCTAAAAACACCTTTATAATTGAAATGTGGCAATTTTTGACGAAGATATGGCCATTTATTTCAAGGTAGACCCTATAGAATGCTTTCCATATATTTTCTATTATTCGAAGAATATCCCTTAATATCTTTCTTAGATGAGTCGGAAGTCAAATTATTTTAATGCAGTTTTGTTCCAAAGATCGAGCGAATTTTAAAAACATCTTTGTAATTGAAATGGGGCAATTTTTGACGAAGATATGGCCATTTATTTCAAGGTAGACCCTATAGAATGCTTTCCATATATTTTCTGTTAATCAACAATATCCCTTAATATCTTTCTTAGATGAGTCGGAAGTCAAATTATTTTAATGCAGTTTTGTTCCAAAGATTGAGTGAATTCTAAAAACACCTTTATAATTGAAATGGGGCAATTTGAGACAAAGATATGGCCATTTATTTCAAGGTTGACCCTATTTAATGTTTGCCTTTTATTTTGTATTAATCGAAGAATATCTCTTATTATCTTTCTTAGATGAGTCGAAAGTCAGATTATTTTAATGCAGTTTTGTTGCAAAGATCGATTGAATTCTAAAAACACCTTTCTAATTGAAATGGGGCAATTTGAGACGAAGATATGGCCATTTATTTCAAGGTAGACCCTATTTAATGCTTTCCATATATTTTCTGTTAATCAACAATATCCCTTAATATCTTTCTTAGATGAGTCGGAAGTCAAATTATTTTAATGCAGTTTTGTTCCAAAGATTGAGTGAATTCTAAAAAACACCTTTACAATTGAAATGGGGCAATTTGAGACGAAGATATGGCCATTTATTTCAAGGTTGACCCTATTTGAAGTTTGGCTTATATTTTCTATTAATCGAAGAATATCTCTTAATATCTTTCTTAGATGAGTCGGAAGTCAAACTATTTTAATGCAGTTTTGTTGCAAAGATCGATCGAACTCTAAAATCACCTTTATAATTGAAATGGGGCAATTTTGGACGAAGATATGGCCATTTATTTCAAGGTAGACCCTATTTAATGCTTTCCATATATTTTCTGTTAATCAACAATATCCCTTAATATCTTTCTTAGATGAGTCGGAAGTCAAATTATTTTAATGCAGTTTTGTTGCAAAGATTGAGTGAATTCTAAAAACACCTTTATAATTGAAATGGGGCAATTTGAGACAAAGATATGGCCATTTATTTCAAGGTTGACCCTATTTAATGTTTGCCTTTTATTTTCTATTAATCGAAGAATATCTCTTAATATCTTTCTTAGATGAGTCGGAAGTCAAATTATTTTAATGCAGTTTTGTTTCAAAGATCGACTGAATTCTAAAAACACCTTTATAATTGAAATGGGGCAATTTTTGACGAAGATATGGCCATTTATTTCAAGGTAGAGCCTATTTAATGCTTTCCATATACTTTCTATTTATCAAAGAATATCCCTTAATATCTTTCTTAGATGAGTCGGAAGTCAAATTATTTTAATGCAGTTTTGTTCCAAAGATCGAGCGAATTTTAAAAACATCTTCCTAATTGAAATGGGGCAATTTGAGACGAAGATATGGCCATTTATTTCAAGGTAGACCCTATTTAATGCTTTCCATATATTTTCTGTTAATCAAAAATATCCCTTAATATCTTTTTTAGATGAGTCGGAAGTCAAATTATTTTAATGCAGGTTTGTTTCAAAGATTGCGTGAATTCTAAAAACACCTTTATAATTGAAATGGGGCAATTTGAGACGAAGATATGGCCATTTATTTCAAGGTTGACCCTATTTAAAGTTTGGCTTATATTTTCTATTAATCGAAGAATATCTCTTAATATCTTTCTTAGATGAGTCGGAAGTCAAATTATTTTAATGCAGTTTTGTTTCAAAGATCGATTGAATTCTAAAAACACCTTTATAATTGAAATGTGGCAATTTTTGACGAAGATATGGCCATTTATTTCAAGGTAGACCCTATAGAATGCTTTCCATATATTTTCTATTATTCGAAGAATATCCCTTAATATCTTTCTGAGATGAGTCGGAAGTCAAATTATTTTAATGCAGTTTTGTTCCAAAGATCAAGTGAATTCTAAAAACACCTTTATAATTGAAATGGGGCAATTTTTGACGAAGATATGGCCATTTATTTCAAGGTAGACCCTATTTAATGTTTGCCTTTTATTTTGTATTAATCGAAGAATATCCCTTAATATCTTTCTTAGATGAGTCGGAAGTCAAATTATTTTAATGCAGTTTTGTTTCAAAGATCGAGCGAATTTTAAAAACATCTTTATAATTGAAATGGGGCAATTTTGGACGAAGATATGGCCATTTATTTCAAGGTAGACCCTATTTAATGCTTTCCATATATTTTCTGTTAATCAACAATATCCCTTAATATCTTTCTTAGATGAGTCGGAAGTCAAATTATTTTAATGCAGTTTTGTTCCAAAGATTGCGTGAATTCTAAGAACACCTTTATAATTGAAATGGGGCAATTTGAGACGAAGATATGGCCATTTTTTTTAAGGTTGACCCTATTTAAAGTTTGGCTTATATTTTCTATTAATCGAAGAATATCTCTTAATATCTTTCTTAGATGAGTCGGAAGTCAAATTATTTTAATGCGGTTTTGTTCCAAAGATTGAGTGAATTCTAAAAACACCTTTATAATTGAAATGGGGCAATTTGAGACGAAGATATGGCCATTTATTTCAAGGTAGACCGTATAGAATGCTTTCCATATATTTTCTATTAATCGAAGAATATCCCTTAATATCTTTCTTAGATGAGTCGAAAGTCAAATTATTTTAATGCAGTTTTGTTTCAAAGATCAAGTGAATTCTAAAAATATCTTTATAATTGAAATGGGGCAATTTTAGACGAAGATATGGCCATTTATTTCAAGGTAGACCCTATTTAATGCTTTCCATATATTTTCTATTTATCGAAGAATATCCCTTAATATCTTTCTTAGATGAGTCGGAAGTCAAATTATTTTAACGCAGTTTTGTTTCAAAGATCAAGCGAATTTTAAAAACATCTTTATAATTGAAATGGGGCAATTTTTGACGAAGATATGGCCATTTATTTCAAGGTAGACCCTATAGAATGCTTTCCATATATTTTCTGTTAATCAACAATATCCCTTAATATCTTTCTTAGATGAGTCGGAAGTCAAATTATTTTAATGCAGTTTTGTTCCAAAGATTGAGTGAATTCTAAAAACATCTTTATAATTGAAATGGGGCAATTTTTTACGAAGATATGGCCATTTATTTCAAGGTTGACCCTATTTAATGTTTGCCTTTTATTTTCTATTAATCGAAGAATATCTCTTAATATCTTTCTTAGATGAGTCGGAAGTCAAATTATTTTAATGCAGTTTTGTTGCAAAGATCAATTGAATTCTAAAAACACCTTTAAAATTGAAATGGGGCAATCTTTGACGAAGATATGGCCATTTATTTCAAGGTAGAGGCTATTTAATGCTTTCCATATATTTTCTATTTATCGAAGAATATCCCTTAAAATCTTTCTTAGATGAGACGGAAGTCAAATTATTTTAATGCAGTTTTGTTTCATAGATCAAGTGAATTCTAAACACACTTTTAAACTTGAAGTGGGGCAATTTTAGACGAAGATATGGCCATTTATTTCAAGGTAGACCCTATTTAATGCTTTCCCATATATTTTCTATTTATCGAAGAATATCCCTTAATATCTTTCTTAGATGAGTCGGAAGTCAAATTATTTTAATGCAGTTTCGTTTCAAAGATCAAGTGAATTCTCAAAAAACACCTTTATAATTGAAATGGGGCAATTTTTGACGAAGATATGGCCATTTATTTCAAGGTAGACCCTATTTAATGCTTTCCATATATTTTCTGTTAATCAACAATATCCCTTAATATCTTTCTTAGATGAGTCGTAGGTCAAATTATTTTAATGCAGTTTTGTTTCAAAGATCGATTAAATTCTAAAAACACCTTTATAATTGAAATGGGGCAATTTTTGACGAAGATATGGCCATTTATTTCAAGGTAGAGCCTATTTAATGCTTTCCATATATTTTCTATTTATCGAAGAATATCCCTTAATGTCTTTCTTAGATGAGTCGGAAGTCAAATTATTTTAATGCAGTTTTGTTCCAAAGATTGAGTGAATTTTAAAAACACCTTTATAATTGAAATGGGGCAATTTAGGACGAAGATATGGCCATTTATTTCAAGGTAGAGCCTATTTAATGCTTTCCATATATTTTCTGTTAATCAACAATATCCCTTAATATCTTTCTTAGATGAGTCGGAAGTCAAATTATTTTAATGCAGTTTTGTTCCAAAGATTGAGTGAATTCTAAAAACACCTTTTATAATTGAAATGGGGCAATTTGAGACGAAGATATGGCCATTTATTTCAAGGTAGACCCTATTTAATGCTTTCCATATATTTTCTGTTAATCAACAATATCCCTTAATATCTTTCTTAGATGAGTCGGAAGTCAAATTATTTTAATGCCGTTTTGTTCCAAAGATTGAGTGAATTCTAAAAACACCTTTATAATTGAAATGGGGCAATTTGAGACGAAGATATGGCCATTTATTTCAAGGTAGAGCCTATTTAATGCTTTCCATATATTTTCTGTTTATCAAAGAATATCCCTTAATATCTTTCTTAGATGAGTCGGAAGTCAAATTATTTTAATGCAGTTTTGTTCCAAAGATCGAGCGAATTTTAAAAACACCTTTATAAATGAAATGGGGCAATTTGAGACGAAGATATGGCCATTTATTTCAAGGTTGACCCTATTTAAAGTTTGGCTTATATTTTCTATTAATCGAAGAATATCTCTTAATATCTTTCTGAGATGAGTCGGAAGTCAAATTATTTTAATGCAGTTTTGTTCCAAAGATCGAGCCAATTTAAAAACACCTTTATAATTGAAATGGGGCAATTTGAGACGAAGATATGGCCATTTATTTCAAGGTTGACCCTATTTAATGTTTGCCTTTTATTTTCTATTAATCGAAGAATATCTCTTAATATCTTTCTTAGATGAGTCGGAAGTCAAATTATTTTAATGCAGTTTTGTTGCAAAGATCAATTGAATTCTAAAAACACCTTTATAATTGAAATGGGGCAATCTTTGACGAAGATATGGCCATTTATTTCAAGGTAGAGGCTATTTAATGCTTTCCATATATTTTCTATTTATCGAAGAATATCCCTTAAAATCTTTCTTAGATGAGACGGAAGTCAAATTATTTTAATGCAGTTTTGTTTCAAAGATCAAGTGAAATTCTAAACACACTTTTAAACTTGAAGTGGGGCAATTTTAGACGAAGATATGGCCATTTATTTCAAGGTAGACCCTATTTAATGCTTTCCATATATTTTCTATTTATCGAAGAATATCCCTTAATATCTTTCTTAGATGAGTCGGAAGTCAAATTATTTTAATGCAGTTTCGTTTCAAAGATCAAGTGAATTCTCAAAAAACACCTTTATAATTGAAATGGGGCAATTTTTGACGAAGATATGGCCATTTATTTCAAGGTAGACCCTATTTAATGCTTTCCATATATTTTCTGTTAATCAACAATATCCCTTAATATCTTTCTTAGATGAGTCGTAGGTCAAATTATTTTAATGCAGTTTTGTTTCAAAGATCGATTAAATTCTAAAAACACGTTTATAATTGAAATGGGGCAATTTTTGACGAAGATATGGCCATTTATTTCAAGGTAGAGCCTATTTAATGCTTTCCATATATTTTCTATTTATCGAAGAATATCCCTTAATGTCTTTCTTAGATGAGTCGGAAGTCAAATTATTTTAATGCAGTTTTGTTCCAAAGATTGAGTGAATTCTAAAAACACCTTTATAATTGAAATGGGGCAATTTGAGACGAAGATATGGCCATTTATTTCAAGGTAGAGCCTATTTAATGCTTTCCATATATTTTCTGTTAATCAACAATATCCCTTAATATCTTTCTTAGATGAGTCGGAAGTCAAATTATTTTAATGCAGTTTTGTTCCAAAGATTGAGTGAATTCTAAAAACACCTTTATAATTGAAATGGGGCAATTTGAGACGAAGATATGGCCATTTATTTCAAGGTAGACCCTATTTAATGCTTTCCATATATTTTCTGTTAATCAACAATATCCCTTAATATCTTTCTTAGATGAGTCGGAAGTCAAATTATTTTAATGCGGTTTTGTTCCAAAGATTGAGTGAATTCTAAAAACACCTTTATAATTGAAATGGGGCAATTTGAGACGAAGATATGGCCATTTATTTCAAGGTAGAGCCTATTTAATGCTTTCCATATATTTTCTGTTTATCAAAGAATATCCCTTAATATCTTTCTTAGATGAGTCGGAAGTCAAATTATTTTAATGCAGTTTTGTTCCAAAGATCGAGCGAATTTTAAAAACACCTTTATAAATGAAATGGGGCAATTTGAGACGAAGATATGGCCATTTATTTCAAGGTTGACCCTATTTAAAGTTTGGCTTATATTTTCTATTAATCGAAGAATATCTCTTAATATCTTTCTGAGATGAGTCGGAAGTCAAATTATTTTAATGCAGTTTTGTTCCAAAGATCAAGTGAATTCTAAAAACACCTTTATAATTGAAATGGGGCAATTTGAGACAAAGATATGGCCATTTATTTCAAGGTTGACCCTATTTAATGTTTGCCTTTTATTTTCTATTAATCGAAGAATATCTCTTAATATCTTTCTTAGATGAGTCGGAAGTCAAATTATTTTAATGCAGTTTTGTTTCAAAGATCGATTGAATTCTAAAAACACCTTTATAATTGAAATGGGGCAATTTTTGACGAAGATATGGCCATTTATTTCAAGGTAGAGCCTATTTAATGCTTTCCATATATTTTCTATTTATCAAAGAATATCCCTTAATATCTTTCTTAGATGAGTCGGAAGTCAAATTATTTTAATGCAGTTTTGTTCCAAAGATCGAGCGAATTTTAAAAACATCTTCCTAATTGAAATGGGGCAATTTGAGACGAAGATATGGCCATTTATTTCAAGGTAGACCCTATTTAATGCTTTCCATATATTTTCTGTTAATCAAAAATATCCCTTAATATCTTTTTTAGATGAGTCGGAAGTCAAATTATTTTAATGCAGGTTTGTTTCAAAGATTGCGTGAATTCTAAAAACACCTTTATAATTGAAATGGGGCAATTTGAGACGAAGATATGGCCATTTATTTCAAGGTTGACCCTATTTAAAGTTTGGCTTATATTTTCTATTAATCGAAGAGTATCTCTTAATATCTTTCTTAGATGAGTCGAAAGTCAAATTGTTTTAATGCAGTTTTGTTTCAAAGATCGATTGAATTCTAAAAACACCTTTATAATTGAAATGTGGCAATTTTTGACGAAGATATGGCCATTTATTTCAAGGTAGACCCTATAGAATGCTTTCCATATATTTTCTATTATTCGAAGAATATCTCTTAATATCTTTCTGAGATGAGTCGGAAGTCAAATTATTTTAATGCAGTTTTGTTTCAAAGATCAAGTGAATTCTAAAAACACCTTTATAATTGAAATGGGGCAATTTTTGACGAAGATATGGCCATTTATTTCAAGGTAGACCCTATTTAATGTTTGCCTTTTATTTTGTATTAATCGAAGAATATCCCTTAATATCTTTCTTAGATGAGTCGGAAGTCAAATTATTTTAATGCAGTTTTGTTTCAAAGATCGAGCGAATTTTAAAAACATCTTTATAATTGAAATGGGGCAATTTTGGACGAAGATATGGCCATTTATTTCAAGGTAGACCCTATTTAATGCTTTCCATATATTTTCTGTTAATCAACAATATCCCTTAATATCTTTCTTAGATGAGTCGGAAGTCAAATTATTTTAATGCAGTTTTGTTCCAAAGATTGCGTGAATTCTAAGAACACCTTTATAATTGAAATGGGGCAATTTGAGACGAAGATATGGCCATTTTTTTTAAGGTTGACCCTATTTAAAGTTTGGCTTATATTTTCTATTAATCGAAGAATATCTCTTAATATCTTTCTTAGATGAGTCGGAAGTCAAACTATTTTAATGCGGTTTTGTTCCAAAGATTGAGTGAATTCTAAAAACACCTTTATAATTGAAATGGGGCAATTTGAGACGAAGATATGGCCATTTATTTCAAGGTAGACCGTATAGAATGCTTTCCATATATTTTCTATTAATCGAAGAATATCCCTTAATATCTTTCTTAGATGAGTCGAAAGTCAAATTATTTTAATGCAGTTTTGTTCCAAAGATCAAGTGAATTCTAAAAACATCTTTATAATTGAAATGGGGCAATTTTTGACGAAGATATGGCCATTTATTTCAAGGTAGACCCTATTTAATGCTTTCCATATATTTTCTATTTATCGAAGAATATCCCTTAATATCTTTCTTAGATGAGTCGGAAGTCAAATTATTTTAACGCAGTTTTGTTTCAAAGATCAAGCGAATTTTAAAAACATCTTTATAATTGAAATGGGGCAATTTTTGACGAAGATATGGCCATTTATTTCAAGGTAGACCCTATAGAATGCTTTCCATATATTTTCTGTTAATCAACAATATCCCTTAATATCTTTCTTAGATGAGTCGGAAGTCAAATTATTTTAATGCAGTTTTGTTGCAAAGATCAATTGAATTCTAAAAACACCTTTATAATTGAAATGGGGCAATCTTTGACGAAGATATGGCCATTTATTTCAAGGTAGAGGCTATTTAATGCTTTCCATATATTTTCTATTTATCGAAGAATATCCCTTAATATCTTTCTTAGATGAGTCGGAAGTCAAATTATTTTAATGCAGCTTTGTTTAAAAGATCAAGTGAATTCTAAAAACACTTTTAAACTTGAAGTGGGGCAATTTTTGACGAAGATATGGCCATTTATTGCGAGGTAGAGCCTATTTAATGCTTTCCATATATTTTCTATTTATCGAAGAATATCCCTTAATATCTTTCTTAGATGAGTCGGAAGTCAAATTATTTTAATGCAGTTTCGTTTCAAAGATCAAGTGAATTCTCAAAAAACACCTTTATAATTGAAATGGGGCAATTTTTGACGAAGATATGGCCATTTATTTCAAGGTAGACCCTATTTAATGCTTTCCATATATTTTCTGTTAATCAACAATATCCCTTAATATCTTTCTTAGATGAGTCGGAAGTCAAATTATTTTAATGCAGTTTTGTTTCAAAGATCGATTAAATTCTAAAAACACCTTTATAATTGAAATGGGGCAATTTTGACGAAGATATGGCCATTTATTTCAAGGTAGAGCCTATTTAATGCTTTCCATATATTTTCTATTTATCAAGAATATCCCTTAATGTCTTTCTTAGATGAGTCGGAAGTCAAATTATTTTAATGCAGTTTTGTTCCAAAGATCGAGCGAATTTTAAAAACATCTTTATAATTGAAATGGGGCGATTTGAGACGAAGATATGGCCATTTATTTCAAGGTAGAGCCTATTTAATGCTTTCCATATATTTTCTGTTAATCAACAATATCCCTTAATATCTTTCTTAGATGAGTCGGAAGTCAAATTATTTTAATGCAGTTTTGTTCCAAAGATTGAGTGAATTCTAAAAACACCTTTATAATTGAAATGGGGCAATTTGAGACGAAGATATGGCCATTTATTTCAAGGTTGACCCTATTTAAAGTTTGGCTTATATTTTCTATTAATCGAAGAATATCTCTTAATATCTTTCTTAGATGAGTCGGAAGTCAAATTATTTTAATGCAGTTTTGTTGCAAAGATCGATTAAACTCTTAAACCTCCTTTATAATTGAAATGGGGCAATTTAGGACGAAGATATGGCCATTTATTTCAAGGTAGACCCTATTTAATGCTTTCCATATATTTTCTGTTAATCAACAATATCCCTTAATATCTTTCTTAGATGAGTCGGAAGTCAAATTATTTTAATGCGGTTTTGTTCCAAAGATTGAGTGAATTCTAAAAACACCTTTATAATTGAAATGGGGCAATTTGAGACGAAGATATGGCCATTTATTTCAAGGTAGAGCCTATTTAATGCTTTCCATATATTTTCTATTTATCAAAGAATATCCCTTAATATCTTTCTTAGATGAGTCGGAAGTCAAATTATTTTAATGCAGTTTCGTTCCAAAGATCGAGCGAATTTTAAAAACACCTTTATAATTGAAATGGGGCAATTTGAGACGAAGATATGGCCATTTATTTCAAGGTTGACCCTATTTAAAGTTTGGCTTATATTTTCTATTAATCGAAGAATATCTCTTAATATCTTTCTGAGATGAGTCGGAAGTCAAATTATTTTAATGCAGTTTTGTTCCAAAGATCAAGTGAATTCTAAAAACACCTTTATAATTGAAATGGGGCAATTTTTGACAAAGATATGGCCATTTATTTCAAGGTAGACCCTATTTAATGCTTTCCATATATTTTCTATTTATCGAAGAATATCCCTTAATATCTTTCTTAGATGAGTCGGGAGTCAAATTATTTTAACGCAGTTTTGTTTCAAAGATCAAGCGAATTTTAAAAACATCTTTATAATTGAAATGGGGCAATTTTTGACGAAGATATGGCCATTTATTTCAAGGTAGACCGTATAGAATGCTTTCCATATATTTTCTATTAATCGAAGAATATCCCTTAATATCTTTCTTAGATGAGTCGAAAGTCAAATTATTTTAATGCAGTTTTGTTCCAAAGATCAAGTGAATTCTAAAAACATCTTTATAATTGAAATGGGGCAATTTTTGACGAAGATATGGCCATTTATTTCAAGGTAGACCCTATTTAATGCTTTCCATATATTTTCTATTTATCGAAGAATATCCCTTAATATCTTTCTTAGATGAGTCGGAAGTCAAATTATTTTAATGCAGTTTTGTTCCAAAGACTGAGTGAATTCTAAAAACATCTTTATAATTGAAATGGGGCAATTTTTTACGAAGATATGGCCATTTATTTCAAGGTTGACCCTATTTAATGTTTGCCTTTTATTTTCTATTAATCGAAGAATATCTCTTAATATCTTTCTTAGATGAGTCGGAAGTCAAATTATTTTAATGCAGTTTTGTTGCAAAGATCAATTGAATTCTAAAAACACCTTTATAATTGAAATGGGGCAATCTTTGACGAAGATATGGCCATTTATTTCAAGGTAGAGGCTATTTAATGCTTTCCATATATTTTCTATTTATCGAAGAATATCCCTTAAAATCTTTCTTAGATGAGACGGAAGTCAAATTATTTTAATGCAGTTTTGTTTCAAAGATCAAGTGAATTCTAAAAACACTTTTAAACTTGAAGTGGGGCAATTTTAGACGAAGATATGGCCATTTATTTCAAGGTAGACCCTATTTAATGCTTTCCATATATTTTCTATTTATCGAAGAATATCCCTTAATATCTTTCTTAGATGAGTCGGAAGTCAAATTATTTTAATGCAGTTTCGTTTCAAAGATCAAGTGAATTCTCAAAAAACACCTTTATAATTGAAATGGGGCAATTTTTGACGAAGATATGGCCATTTATTTCAAGGTAGACCCTATTTAATGCTTTCCATATATTTTCTGTTAATCAACAATATCCCTTAATATCTTTCTTAGATGAGTCGTAGGTCAAATTATTTTAATGCAGTTTTGTTTCAAAGATCGATTAAATTCTAAAAACACCTTTATAATTGAAATGGGGCAATTTTTGACGAAGATATGGCCATTTATTTCAAGGTAGAGCCTATTTAATGCTTTCCATATATTTTCTATTTATCGAAGAATATCCCTTAATGTCTTTCTTAGATGAGTCGGAAGTCAAATTATTTTAATGCAGTTTTGTTCCAGAGATCGAGCGAATTTTAAAAACATCTTTATAATTGAAATGGGGCGATTTGAGACGAAGATATGGCCATTTATTTCAAGGTAGAGCCTATTTAATGCTTTCCATATATTTTCTGTTAATCAACAATATCCCTTAATATCTTTCTTAGATGAGTCGGAAGTCAAATTATTTTAATGCAGTTTTGTTCCAAAGATTGAGTGAATTCTAAAAACACCTTTATAATTGAAATGGGGCAATTTGAGACGAAGATATGGCCATTTATTTCAAGGTTGACCCTATTTAAAGTTTGGCTTATATTTTCTATTAATCGAAGAATATCTCTTAATATCTTTCTTAGATGAGTCGGAAGTCAAATTATTTTAATGCAGTTTTGTTGCAAAGATCGATTAAACTCTAAAACCTTCTTTATAATTGAAATGGGGCAATTTAGGACGAAGATATGGCCATTTATTTCAAGGTAGACCCTATTTAATGCTTTCCATATATTTTCTGTTAATCAACAATATCCCTTAATATCTTTCTTAGATGAGTCGGAAGTCAAATTATTTTAATGCGGTTTTGTTCCAAAGATTGAGTGAATTCTAAAAACACCTTTATAATTGAAATGGGGCAATTTGAGACGAAGATATGGCCATTTATTTCAAGGTAGAGCCTATTTAATGCTTTCCATATATTTTCTGTTTATCAAAGAATATCCCTTAATATCTTTCTTAGATGAGTCGGAAGTCAAATTATTTTAATGCAGTTTTGTTGCAAAGATCGAGCGAATTTTAAAAACACCTTTATAAATGAAATGGGGCAATTTAGGACGAAGATATGGCCATTTATTTCAAGGTTGACCCTATTTAAAGTTTGGCTTATATTTTCTATTAATCGAAGAATATCTCTTAATATCTTTCTTAGATGAGTCGGAAGTCAAATTATTTTAATGCAGTTTTGTTCCAAAGATCAAGTGAATTCTAAAAACACCTTTATAATTGAAATGGGGCAATTTTTGACAAAGATATGGCCATTTATTTCAAGGTAGAGCCTATTTAATGCTTTCCATATATTTTCTGTTAATCAACAATATCCCTTAATATCTTTCTTAGATGAGTCGGAAGTCAAATTATTTTAATGCAGTTTTGTTCCAAAGATTGAGTGAATTCTAAAAGCACCTTTATAATTGAAATGGGGCAATTTGAGACGAAGATATGGCCATTTATTTCAAGGTTGACCCTATTTAATGCTTTCCATATATTTTCTATTAATCGAAGAATATCTCTTAATATCTTTCTTAGATGAGTCGGAAGTCAAATTATTTTAATGCAGTTTTGTTTCAAAGATCAAGTGAATTCTAAAAACACCTTTATAATTGATATGGGGCAATTTGAGACGAAGATATGGCCATTTATTTCAAGGTAGACCCTATTTAATGCTTTCCATATATTTTCTGTTAATCAACAATATCCCTTAATATCTTTCTTAGATGAGTCGGAAGTCAAATTATTTTAATGCAGTTTTGTTTCGAAGATCGATTAAATTCTAAAAACAGCTTTATAATTGAAATGGGGCAATTTTTGACGAAGATATGGCCATTTATTTCAAGGTAGAGCCTATTTAATGCTTTCCATATATTTTCTATTTATCAAAGAATATCCTTTAATATCTTTCTTAGATGAGTCGGAAGTCAAATTATTTTAATGCAGTTTTGTTCCAAAGATCGAGCCAATTTTAAAAACACCTTTATAATTGAAATGGGGCAATTTGAGACGAAGATATGGACATTTATTTCAAGGTTGACCCTATTTAAAGTTTGGCTTATATTTTCTATTAATCGAAGAATATCTCTTAATATCTTTCTTAGATGAGTCGGAAGTCAAATTATTTTAATGCAGTTTTGTTTCAAAGTTCGATAGAATTCTAAAAACACCTTTGTAATTGAAATGTGGCAATTTTTGACGAAGATATGGTCATTTATTTCAAGGTAGACCCTATAGAATGCTTTCCATATATTTTCTATTATTCGAAGAATATCCCTTAATATCTTTCTTAGATGAGTCGGAAGTCAAATTATTTTAATGCAGTTTTGTTCCAAAGATCAAGTGAATTCTAAAAACACCATTATAATTGAAATGGGGCAATTTTTGACGAAGATATGGCCATTTATTTCAAGGTGTACCCTATAGAATGCTTTCCATATATTTTCTATTTATCGAAGAATATCCCTTAATATCTTTCGTAGATGAGTCGGAAGTCAAATTATTTTAATGCAGTTTTGTTCCAAAGATCAAGTGAATTCTAAAAACACCTTTATAATTGAAATGGGGCAATTTGAGACAAAGATATGGCCATTTATTTCAAGGTTGACCCTATTTAATGTTTGCCTTTTATTTTGTATTAATCGAAGAATATCTCTTAATATCTTTCTTAGATGAGTCGGAAGTCAAATTATTTTAATGCAGTTTTGTTTCGAAGATCGATTAAATTCTAAAAACAGCTTTATAATTGAAATGGGGCAATTTTTGACGAAGATATGGCCATTTATTTCAAGGTAGAGCCTATTTAATGCTTTCCATATATTTTCTATTTATCAAAGAATATCCTTTAATATCTTTCTTAGATGAGTCGGAAATCAAATTATTTTAATGCAGTTTGGTCCACAGATAGAGCCAATTCAAAAACACCTTTATAATTGAAACGGGGCAATTTGAGACGAAGATATGGACATTTATTTCAAGGTTGACCCAATTTAAAGTTTTCCTTTTATGTCGTATTAATCGAAGAATATCTCTTATTAGGGTTCTTAGACGAGTCGAAAGTCAAATTAGTATAACGCAGATTTGTTGCAAAGATCGAGTGAATTCTAAAAAACACCTTTATAATTGAAATGGGGCAATTTTTGAAGAAGATATGGCCATTTATTTCAAGGTAGACCCTATTTAATGCTTTCCATAATTTTTCTATTTATTGAAGAATATCCCTTAATATCTTTCTTAGATGAGTAGGAAGTCAAATTATTTTAACGCAGTTTTGTTTCAAAGATCAAGTGAATTCTAAAATCACCATTATAATTGAAACGGGGCAATTTGAGACGAAGATATGGCCATTTATTTCAAGGTTGACCATATTTAAAGCTTGGCTTATATTTTATATTAATCGAAGAATATCCCTTAATATCTTTCTTAGATGAGTCGGAAGTCAAATTATTTTAATGCAGTTATGTTTCAAAGATCGAGTGAATTCTAAAAACACCTTTATAATTGAAATGGGGCAATTTTTGACGAAGATATGGCCATTTATTTCAAGGTAGACCCTATTTAATGCTTTCCATATATTTTCTATTTATCAAAGAATATCCCTTAATATCTTTCTTAGATGAGTCGGAAGTCAAATTATTTTAATGCAGTTTTGTTCCAAAGATCGAGCGAATTCTAAAAACATCTTTATAATTGAAATGGGGCAATTTTGGACGAAGATATGGCCATTTATTTCAAGGTAGACCCTATAGAATGATTTCCATATATTTTCTGTTAATCAACAATATCCCTTAATATCTTTCTTAGATGAGTCGGAAGTCAAATTATTTTAATGCAGTTTTGTTCCGATGATTGAGTGAATTCTAAAAACACCTTTATAATTGAAATGGGGCAATTTGAGACGAAGATATGGCCATTTATTTCAAGGTTGACCCTATTTAATGTTTGCCTTTTATTTTCTATTAATCGAAGAATATCTCTTAATATCTTTCTTAGATGAGTCGGAAGTCAAATTATTTTAATGCAGTTTTCTTGCAAAGATCGATTTGAATTCTAAGAACACCTTTATAATTGAAATGGGGCAATTTTGACGAAGATATGGCCATTTATTTCAAGGTAGAGGCCATTTAATGCTTTCCATATATTTTCTATTTATCGAAGAATATCTCTTAATATCTTTCTTAGATGAGTCGGAAGTCAACCAATTTTAATGCAGTTTTGTTGCAAAGATCGAGTGAATTCTAAAAACACCTTTATACTTGAAGTGGGGCAATTTTTGACGAAGATATGGCCATTTATTTCAAGGTAGACCCTATTTAATGCTTTCCATATATTTTCTATTTATCGAAGAATATCCCTTAATATCTTTCTTAGATGAGTCGGAAGTCAAATTATTTTAATGCAGTTTTGTTGCAAAGATCAATTGAATTCTAAAAACACCTTTATAATTGAAATGGGGCAATCTTTGACGAAGATATGGCCATTTATTTCAAGGTAGAGGCTATTTAATGCTTTCCATATATTTTCTATTTATCGAAGAATATCCCTTAAAATCTTTCTTAGATGAGACGGAAGTCAAATTATTTTAATGCAGTTTTGTTTCAAAGATCAAGTGAATTCTAAAAACACTTTTAAACTTGAAGTGGGGCAATTTTAGACGAAGATATGGCCATTTATTTCAAGGTAGACCCTATTTAATGCTTTCCATATATTTTCTATTTATCGAAGAATATCCCTTAATATCTTTCTTAGATGAGTCGGAAGTCAAATTATTTTAATGCAGTTTCGTTTCAAAGATCAAGTGAATTCTCAAAAAACACCTTTATAATTGAAATGGGGCAATTTTTGACGAAGATATGGCCATTTATTTCAAGGTAGACCCTATTTAATGCTTTCCATATATTTTCTGTTAATCAACAATATCCCTTAATATCTTTCTTAGATGAGTCATAGGTCAAATTATTTTAATGCAGTTTTGTTTCAAAGATCGATTAAATTCTAAAAACACCTTTATAATTGAAATGGGGCAATTTTTGACGAAGATATGGCCATTTATTTCAAGGTAGAGCCTATTTAATGCTTTCCATATATTTTCTATTTATCGAAGAATATCCCTTATCGTCTTTCTTAGATGAGTCGGAAGTCAAATTATTTTAATGCAGTTTTGTTCCAAAGATCGAGCGAATTTTAAAAACATCTTTATAATTGAAATGGGGCGATTTGGGACGAAGATATGGCCATTTATTTCAAGGTAGAGCCTATTTAATGCTTTCCATATATTTTCTGTTAATCAACAATATCCCTTAATATCTTTCTTAGGTGAGTCGGAAGTCAAATTATTTTAATGCAGTTTTGTTCCAAAGATTGAGTGAATTCTAAAAACACCTTTATAATTGAAATGGGGCAATTTGAGACGAAGATATGGCCATTTATTTCAAGGTTGACCCTATTTAAAGTTTGGCTTATATTTTCTATTAATCGAAGAATATCTCTTAATATCTTTCTTAGATGAGTCGGAAGTCAAATTATTTTAATGCAGTTTTGTTTCAAAGATCGATTTAACTCTAAAACCTTCTTTATAATTGAAATGGGGCAATTTAGGACGAAGATATGGCCATTTATTTCAAGGTAGACCCTATTTAATGCTTTCCATATATTTTCTGTTAATCAACAATATCCCTTAATATCTTTCTTAGATGAGTCGGAAGTCAAATTATTTTAATGCGGTTTTGTTCCAAAGATTGAGTGAATTCTAAAAACACCTTTATAATTGAAATGGGGCGATTTGAGACGAAGATATGGCCATTTATTTCAAGGTAGAGCCTATTTAATGCTTTCCATATATTTTCTGTTTATCAAAGAATATCCCTTAATATCTTTCTTAGATGAGTCGGAAGTCAAATTATTTTAATGCAGTTTTGTTCCAAAGATCGAGCGAATTTTAAAAACACCTTTATAAATGAAATGGGGCAATTTGAGACGAAGATATGGCCATTTATTTCAAGGTTGACCCTATTTAAAGTTTGGCTTATATTTTCTATTAATCGAAGAATATCTCTTAATATCTTTCTGAGATGAGTCGGAAGTCAAATTATTTTAATGCAGTTTTGTTCCAAAGATCAAGTGAATTCTAAAAACACCTTTATAATTGAAATGGGGCAATTTTTGACAAAGATATGGCCATTTATTTCAAGGTAGAGCCTATTTAATGCTTTCCATATATTTTCTGTTAATCAAAGAATATCCCTTAATATCTTTCTTAGATGAGTCGGAAGTCAAATTATTTTAATGCAGTTTTGTTCCAAAGATTGAGTGAATTCTAAAAGCACCTTTATAATTGAAATGGGGCAATTTGAGACGAAGATATGGCCATTTATTTCAAGGTTGACCCTATTTAATGCTTTCCATATATTTTCTATTAATCGAAGAATATCTCTTAATATCTTTCTTAGATGAGTCGGAAGTCAAATTATTTTAATGCAGTTTTGTTTCAAAGATCAAGTGAATTCTAAAAACACCTTTATAATTGATATGGGGCAATTTGAGACGAAGATATGGCCATTTATTTCAAGGTTGACCCTATTTAATGTTTGCCTTTTATTTTCTATTAATCGAAGAATATCTCTTAATATCTTTCTTAGATGAGTCGGAAGTCAAATTATTTTAATGCAGTTTTGTTTCAAAGATCGATTAAATTCTAAAAACAGCTTTATAATTGAAATGGGGCAATTTTTGACGAAGATATGGCCATTTATTTCAAGGTAGAGCCTATTTAATGCTTTCCATATATTTTCTATTTATCAAAGAATATCCTTTAATATCTTTCTTAGATGAGTCGGAAGTCAAATTATTTTAATGCAGTTTTGTTCCAAAGATCGAGCCAATTTTAAAAACACCTTTATAATTGAAATGGGGCAATTTGAGACGAAGATATGGACATTTATTTCAAGGTTGACCCTATTTAAAGTTTGGCTTATATTTTCTATTAATCGAAGAATATCTCTTAATATCTTTCTTAGATGAGTCGGAAGTCAAATTATTTTAATGCAGTTTTGTTTCAAAGTTCGATAGAATTCTAAAAACACCTTTGTAATTGAAATGTGGCAATTTTTGACGAAGATATGGTCATTTATTTCAAGGTAGACCCTATAGAATGCTTTCCATATATTTTCTATTATTCGAAGAATATCCCTTAATATCTTTCTTAGATGAGTCGGAAGTCAAATTATTTTAATGCAGTTTTGTTTCAAAGATCAAGTGAATTCTAAAAACACCATTATAATTGAAATGGGGCAATTTTTGACGAAGATATGGCCATTTATTTCAAGGTAGAGCCTATTAAATGCTTTCCATATATTTTCTATTTATCGAAGAATATCCCTTAATATCTTTCTTAGATGAGTCGGAAGTCAAATTATTTTAATGCAGTTTTGTTCCAAAGATCGAGCGAATTTTATAAACATCTTTATAATTGAAATGGGGCAATTTTTGACGAAGATATGGCCATTTATTTCAAGGTAGACCCTATAGAATGCTTTCCATATATTTTCTGTTAATCAAAAATATCCCTTAATATCTTTCTAAGATGAGTCGGAAGTCAAATTATTTTAAATGCGGTTTTGTTCCAATGATTGAGTGAATTCTAAAAACACCTTTATAATTGAAATGGGGCAATTTGAGACAAAGATATGGCCATTTATTTCAAGGTTGACCCTATTTAATGTTTGCCTTTTATTTTGTATTAATCGAAGAATATCTCTTATTATCTTTCTTAGATGAGTCGAAAGTCAGATTATTTTAATGCAGTTTTGTTGCAAAGATCGATTGAATTCTAAAAACACCTTTATAATTGAAATGGGGCAATTTTTGACGAAGATATGGCCATTTATTTCAAGGTTGACCCTATTTAATGCTTTCCATATATTTTCTGTTAATCGAAGAATATCCCTTAATATCTTTCTTAGATGAGTCGTAAGTCAAATTATTTTAATGCAGTTTTGTTCCAAAGATTGAGTGAATTCTAAAAACACTTTTATAATTGAAATGAGGCAATTTTTGTCGAAGATATTGCCATTTATTTCAAGGTAGACCCTATTTAATGCTTTCCATATATTTTCTGTTAATCAACAATATCCCTTAATATCTTTCTTAGATGAGTCGGAAGTCAAATTATTTTAATGCAGTTTTGTTCCAAAGATTGAGTGAATTCTAAAAACACCTTTATTATTGAAATGGGGCAATTTTTTACGAAGATATGGCCATTTATTTCAAGGTTGACCCTATTTAAAGTTTGGCTTATATTTTCTATTAATCGAAGAATATCTCTTAATATCTTTCTTAGATCAGTCGGAAGTCAAATTATTTTAATGCAGTTTTGTTTCAAAGATCGATTGAATTCTAAAAACACCTTTATAATTGAAATGGGGCAATTTTTGACGAAGATATGGCCATTTATTTCAAGGTTGACCCTATTTAATGTTTGCCTTATATTTTCTATTTATCAAAGAATATCCCTTAATATCTTTCTTAGATGAGTCGGAAGTCAAATTATTTTAATGCAGTTTTGTTCCAAAGATCGAGCGAATTCTAAAAACATCTCTATAATTGAAATGGGGCAATTTTGGACGAAGATATGGCCATTTATTTCAAGGTAGACCCTATAGAATGATTTCCATATATTTTCTGTTAATCAACAATATACCTTAATATCTTTAATAGATGAGTCGGAAGTCAAATTATTTTAATGCAGTTTTGTTCCGATGATTGAGTGAATTCTAGAAACACCTTTATAATTGAAATGGGGCAATTTGAGACGAAGATATGGCCATTTATTTCAAGGTTGACTCTATTTAATGTTTGCCTTTTATTTTTCTATTAATCGAAGAATATCTCTTAATATCTTTCTTAGATGAGTCGGAAGTCAAATTATTTTAATGCAGTTTCGTTCCAAAGATCGATTGAATTCTAAGAACACCTTTATAATGAAATGGGGCAATTTTTGACGAAGATATGGCCATTTATCTCAGGGTAGAGGTCATTTAATGCTTTCCATATATTTTCTATTTATCGAAGAATATCTCTTAATATCTTTCTTAGATGAGTCGGAAGTCAACCAATTTTAATGCAGTTTTGTTGCAAAGATCGAGTGAATTCTAAAAACACCTTTATACTTGAAGTGGGGCAATTTTTGACGAAGATATGGCCATTTATTTCAAGGTAGACCCTATTTAATGCTTGCCATTTATTTTCTATTTATCGAAGAATATCCCTTAATATCTTTCTTAGATGAGTCGGAAGTCAAATTATTTTAATGCAGTTTCGTTTCAACGAGCAAGTGAATTCTCAAAAAACACCTTTATAATTGAAATGGGGCAATTTTTGACGAAGATATGGCCATTTATTTCAAGGTAGACCCTATTTAATGCTTTCCATATATTTTCTATTTATCGAAGAATATCCCTTAATATCTTTCTTAGATGAGTCGGAAGTCAAATTATTTTAATGCAGTTTTGTTCCAAAGATCGAGTGAATTCTAAAAACACCATTATAATTGAAATGGGGCAATCTTTGACGAAGATATGGCCATTAATTTCAAGGTAGACCCTATTTAATGCTTTCCATATATTTTCTGTTAATCAACAATATCCCTTAATATCTTTCTTAGATGAGTCGGAAGTCAAATTATTTTAATGCAGTTTTGTTCCAAAGATCAAGTGAATTCTAAAAACACCTTTATAATTGAAATGAGGCAATTTTTTACGAAGATATGGCCATTTATTTCAAGGTTGACCCTATTTAATGTTTGGCTTATATTTTCTATTAATCGAAGAATATCTCTTAATATCTTTCTTAGATGAGTCGGAAGTCAAATTATTTTAATGCAGTTTTGTTGCAAAGATCGATTGAATTCTAAAAACACCTTTATAATTGAAATGGGGCAATTTTTGACGAAGATATGGCCATTTATTTCAAGGTAGACCCTATTTAATACTTTCCATATATTTTCTGTTAATCAAGAATATCCCTTAATATCTTTCTTAGATGAGTCGGAAGTCAAATTATTTTAATGCAGTTTTGTTCCAAAGATCGAGCGAACTCTAAAAACACTTTTGTAATTGAAATGAGGCAATTTTTGACGAAGATATGGCTATTTATTTCAAGGTAGACTCTATTTAATGCTTTCCATATATTTTCTGTTAATCAACAATATCCCTTAATATCTTTCTTAGGTGAGTCGGAAGTCAAATTATTTTAATGCAGTTTTGTTCCGATGATTGAGTGAATTCTAGAAACACCTTTATAATTGAAATGGGGCAATTTGAGACGAAGATATGGCCATTTATTTCAAGGTTGACTCTATTTAATGTTTGCCTTTTATTTTTCTATTAATCGAAGAATATCTCTTAATATCTTTCTTAGATGAGTCGGAAGTCAAATTATTTTAATGCAGTTTCGTTCCAAAGATCGATTGAATTCTAAGAACACCTTTATAATGAAATGGGGCAATTTTTGACGAAGATATGGCCATTTATTTCAGGGTAGAGGCCATTTAATGCTTTCCATATATTTTCTATTTATCGAAGAATATCTCTTAATATCTTTCTTAGATGAGTCGGAAGTCAACCAATTTTAATGCAGTTTTGTTGCAAAGATCGAGTGAATTCTAAAAACACCTTTATACTTGAAGTGGGGCAATTTTTGACGAAGATATGGCCATTTATTTCAAGGTAGGCCCTATTTAATGCTTTCCATATATTTTCTATTTATCGAAGAATATCCCTTAATATCTTTCTTAGATGAGTCGGAAGTCAAATTATTTTAATGCAGTTTTGTTCCAAAGATCGAGTGAATTCTAAAAAACACCTTTATAATTGAAGTGGGGCAATTTTTGACGAAGATATGGCCATTTATTTCAAGGTAGACCCTATTTAATGCTTTCCATATATTTTCTATTTATCGAAGAATATCCCTTAATATCTTACTTAGATGAGTCGGAAGTCAAATTATTTTAATGCAGTTTTGTTCCAAAGATCGAGTGAATTCTAAAAACACCATTATAATTGAAATGGGGCAATTTTGGACGAAGATATGGCCATTTATTTCAAGGTAGAGCCTATTTAATGCTTTCCATATATTTTCTGTTAATCAAGAATATCCCTTAATATCTTACTTAGATGAGTCGGAAGTCAAATTATTTTAATGCAGTTTTGTTCTCAAAGATTGAGTGAATTCTAAAAACACCTTTATAATTGAAATGGGGCAATTTTTGACGAAGATATGGCCATTTATTTCAAGGTTGACCCTATTTAATGTTTGGCTTATATTTTCTATTAATCGAAGAATATCCCTTAATATCTTTCTTAGATGAGTCGGAAGTCAAATTATTTTAATGCAGTTTTGTTGCAAAGATCAAGTGAATTCTAAAAACACCTTTATAATTGAAATGGGGCAATTTTTGACGAAGATATGGCCATTTATTTCAAGGTTGACCCTATTTAATGCTTTCCATATATTTTCTATTTATCGAAGAATATGCCGTAATATCTTACTTAGATGAGTCGGAAGTCAAATTATTTTAATGCAGTTTTGTTCCAAAGATCGAGTGAATTCTAAAAACACCTTTATAATTGAAATGGGGCAATTTTTGACGAAGATATGGCCATTTATTTCAAGGTAGACCCTATTTAATGCTTTCCATATATTTTCTATTAATCAAGAATATCCCTTAATATCTTTCTTAGATGAGTCGGAAGTCAAATTATTTTAATTCAGTTTTGTTCCAAAGATAATTCTAAAAACAACTTTATAATTGAAATGGGGCAATTTTTTACGAAGATATGGCCATTTATTTCAAGGTTGACCCTATTTAATGTTTGGCTAATATTTTCTATTAATCGAAGAATATCCCTTAATATCTTTCTTAGATGAGTCGGAAGTCAAATTATTTTAATGCAGTTTTGTTGCAAAGATCAATTGAATTCTAAAAACATCTTTATAATTGAAATGGGGCAATTTTTGACGAAGATATGGCCATTTATTTCAAGGTAGACCCTATTTAATGCTTTCCATATATTTTCTGTTAATCAAGAATATCCCTTAATATCTTTCTTAGATGAGTCGGAAGTCAAATTATTTTAATGCAGTTTTGTTCCAAAGATCGAGCGAACTCTAAAAACACTTTTGTAATTGAAATGAGGCAATTTTTGACGAAGATATGGCTATTTATTTCAAGGTAGACTCTATTTAATCCTTTCCATATATTTTCTATTAATCAAGAATATCCCATAATATCTTTCTTAGGTGAGTCGGAAGTCAAATTATTTTAATGCAGTTTTGTTCCGATGATTGAGTGAATTCTAAAAACACCTTTATAATTGAAATGGGGCAATTTGAGACGAAGATATGGCCATTTATTTCAAGGTAGACTCTATTTAATGCTTTCCATATATTTTCTGTTAATCAACAATATCCCTTAATATCTTTCTTAGATGAGTCGGAAGTCAAATTATTTTAATGCAGTTTTGTTCCGATGATTGAGTGAATTCTAAAAACACCTTTATAATTGAAATGGGGCAATTTTTGACGAAGATATGGCCATTTATTTCAAGGTAGACCCTATTTAATGCTTTCCATATATTTTCTATTTATCGAAGAATATCTCTTAATATCTTTCTTAGATGAGTCGGAAGTCAAATTATTTTAATGCAGTTTTGTTTCAAAGATCGAGCGAATTCTAAAAACACCTTTATAATTGAAGTGGGGCAATTTTTGACGAAGATATGGCCATTTATTTCAAGGTAGACCCTATTTAATGCTTTCCATATATTTTCTATTAATCAATAATATCCCTTAATATCTTTCTTAGATGAGTCGGAAGTCAAATTATTTTAATGCAGTTTTGTTGCAAAGATCAAGTGAATTCTAAAAACACCTTTATACTTGAAGTGGGGCAATTTTTGACGAAGATATGGCCATTTATTTCAAGGTAAACCCTATTTAATGCTTTCCATATATTTTCTATTTATCGAAGAATATCCCTTAATATCTTACTTAGATGAGTCGGAAGTCAAATTATTTTAATGCAGTTTTGTTCCAAAGATCGAGTGAATTCTAAAAACACCATTATAATTGAAATGGGGCAATTTTGGACGAAGATATGGCCATTTATTTCAAGGTAGAGGCCATTTAATGCTTTCCATATATTTTCTATTTATCGAAGAATATCCCTTAATATCTTACTTAGATGAGTCGGAAGTCATATTATTTTAATGCAGTTTTGTTCTGAAGATTGAGTGAATTCTAAAAACACCTTTATAATTGAAATGAGGCAATTTTTTACGAAGATATGGCCATTTATTTCAAGGTTGACCCTATTTAGTGTTTGGCTTATATTTTCTATTAATCGAAGAATATCTCTTAATATCTTTCTTAGATGAGTCGGAAGTGAAATTATTTTAATGCAGTTTTGTTGCAAAGATCGATTGAATTCTAAAAACACCTTTATAATTGAAATGGGGCAATTTTTGACGAAGATATGGCCATTTATTTCAAGGTGGAGCCTATTTAATGCTTTCCATATATTTTCTATTTATCGAAGAATATCCCTTAATATCTTACTTAGATGAGTCGGAAGTCAAATTATTTTAGTGCAGTTTTGTTCCAAAGATCGAGTGAATTCTAACAACACCTTTATACTTGAAGTGGGGCAATTTTTGACGAAGATATGGCCATTTATTTCAAGGTAGACCCTATTTAATGCTTTCCATATATTTTCTATTAATCAATAATATCCCTTAATATCTTTCTTAGATGAGTCGGAAGTCAAATTATTTTAATGCAGTTTTGTTGCAAAGATCAAGTGAATTCTAAAAACAACTTTATAATTGAAATGGGGCAATTTTTTACGAAGATATGGCCATTTATTTCAAGGTTGACCCTATTTAATGTTTGGCTTATATTTTCTATTAATCGAAGAATATCCCTTAATATCTTTCTTAGATGAGTCGGAAGTCAAATTATTTAATGCAGTTTTGTTCCAAAGATCAAGTGAATTCTAAAAACATCTTTATAATTGAAATGGGGCAATATTTGACGAAGATATGGTCATTTATTTTAAGGCAGACCCTATTTAATGCTTTCCATATATTTTCTCTTAATAACCAACAACCCTTAATATCTTTTTTAGATGAGTCGGAAGTCAAATTATTTTAATGCAGTTTGTTTCAAAGATTGAGTGAATTCTAAGAACACCTTTATAATTGAAATGGGGCAATATTTTACGAAGATATGGCCATTTATTTCAAGGTAGACCCTATTTAATGCTTTCCATATATTTTCTATTTATCGAAGAATATCCCTTAATATCTTTCTTAGATGAGTCGGAAGTCAAATTATTTTAATGCAGTTTTGTTCCAAAGATCGAGTGAATTCTAAAAACACCTTTATAATTGAAATGGGGCAATATTTTGACGAAGATATGGCCATTTATTTCAAGGTAGACCCTATTTAATGCTTTCCATATATTTTCTATTAATCGAAGAATATCCCTTAATATCTTTCTTAGATGAGTCGGAAGTCAAATTATTTTAATGCAGTTTTGTTTCAAAGATCAAGTGAATTCTAAAAACACCTTTATAATTGAAATGGGGCAATTTGAGACGAAGATATGGCCATTTATTTCAAGGTAGACCCTATTTAATGCTTTCCATATATTTTCTGTTAATCAAAAATATCCCTTAATATCTTTCTTAGATGAGTCGGAAGTCAAATTATTTTAATGCCGGTTTGTTCCAAAGATTGAGTGAATTTTAAAAACACTTTTGTTATTGAAATGGGGCAATTTTTTACGAAGATATAGCCATTTCTTTCAAGGTTGACCCTATTTAATGTTTGGCTTATATTTTCTACTAATCGAAGAATATCTCTTAATATCTTTCTTAGATGAGTCGGAAGTCAAATTATTTTAATGCAGTTTTGTTGCAAAGATCGATTGAATTCTAAAAACACCTTTATAATTGAAATGGGGCAATTTTTGACGAAGATATGGCCATTTATTTCAAGGTAGACCCTATTTAATGCTTTCCATATATTTTATATTTATCGAAGAATATCCCTTAATATCTTACTTAGAAGAGTCGGAAGTCAAATTATTTTAATGCAGTTTTGTTCCAAAGATCGAGTGAATTCTAACAACACCTTTATAATTGAAATGGGGCAATTTTTGACGAAGATATGGCCATTTATTTCAAGGTAGACCCTATTTAATGCTTTCCATATATTTTCTGTTAATAAACAATATCCCTTAATATCTTTTTTAGATGAGTCGGAAGTCAAATTATTTTAATGCAGTTTTGTTTCAAAGATTGAGTGAATTCTAAAAACACCTTTATAATTGAAATGGAGCAATTTGAGACGAAGATATGCCCATTTATTTCAAGGTAGACCCTATTTAATGCTTTCCATATATTTTCTATTTATCGAAGAATATCCCTTAATATCTTTCTTAGATGAGTCGGAAGTCAAATTATTTTAATGCAGTTTCGTTTCAAAGATCAAGTAAATTCTCAAAAAACACCTTTATAATTGAAATGGGGCAATTTTTGACGAAGATATGGCCATTTATTTCAAGGTAGAGCCTATTAAATGCTTTCCATATATTTTCTATTTATCGAAGAATATCCCTTAATATCTTTCTTAGATGAGTCGGAAGTCAAATTATTTGAATGCAGTTTTGTTTCAAAGATCAAGTGAATTCTAAAAACACCTTTATAATTGAAATGAGGCAATTTTAGACGAAGACATGGCCATTTATTTCAAGGTAGAGCCTATTTAATGCTTTCGATATATTTTCTATTTATCGAAGAATATCCCTTAATATCTTTCTTAGATGAGTCGGAAGTCAAATTATTTTAATGCAGTTTTGTTCCAAAGATCGAGTGAATTCTAAAAACACCTTTATAATTGAAATGGGGCAATATTTGACGAAGATATGGCCATTTATTTTAAGGTAGACCCTATTTAATGCTTTCCATATATTTTCTGTTAATAACCAATATCCCTTAATATCTTTTTTAGATGAGTCGGAAGTCAAATTATTTTAATGCAGTTTTGATTCAAAGATTGAGTGAATTCTAAGAACACCTTTATAATTGAAATGGAGCAATTTGAGACGAAGATATGGCCATTTATTTCAAGGTAGACCCTATTTAATGCTTTCCATATATTTTTTATTTATCGAAGAATATCCTTTAATATCTTTCTTAGATGAGTTGGAAGTCAAATTATTTTAATGCAGTTTCGTTTCAAAGATCAAGTAAATTCTCAAAAAACACCTTTATAATTGAAATGGGGCAATTTTTGACGAAGATATGGCCATTTATTTCAAGGTAGAGCCTATTAAATGCTTTCCATATATTTTCTATTTATCGAAGAATATCCCTTAATATCTTTCTTAGATGAGTCGGAAGTGAAATTATTTTAAGGCAGTTTTGTTCCAAAGATCGAGCGAATTTTAAAAACATCTTTATAATTGAAATGGGGCAATTTGAGACGAAGATATGGCCATTTATTTCAAGGTAGACCCTATTTAATGCTTTTCATATATTTTCTGTTAATCAACAATATCCCTTAATATCTTTCTTAGATGAGTCGGAAGTCAAATTATTTTAATGCCGTTTTGTTCCAAAGATTGAGTGAATTTTAAAAACACCTTTCTTATTGAAATGGGGCAATTTTTTACGAAGATATGGCCATTTATTTCAAGGTTGACCCTATTTAATGTTTGGCTTATATTTTCTACTAATCGAAGAATATCTCTTAATATCTTTCTTAGATGAGTCGGAAGTCAAATTATTTTAATGCAGTTTTGTTGCAAAGATCGATTGAATTCTAAAAACACCTTTATAATTGAAATGGGGCAATTTTTGACGAAGATATGGCCATTTATTTCAAGGTAGACCCTATTTAATGCTTTCCATATATTTTATATTTATCGAAGAATATCCCTTAATATCTTACTTAGATGAGTCGGAAGTCAAATTATTTTAATGCAGTTTTGTTCCAAAGATCGAGTGAATTCTAACAACACCTTTATACTTGAAGTGGGGCAATTTTTGACGAAGATATGGCCATTTATTTCAAGGTAGACCCTATTTAATGCTTTCCATATATTTTCTATTAATCAATAATATCCCTTAATATCTTTCTTAGATGAGTCGGAAAGTCAAATAAATTTAATGCAGTTTTGTTTGCAAAGATCGAGTGAATTTCTAAAAACACCTTTGTTATTGAAATGGGGCAATTTTTTACGAAGATATGGCCATTTCTTTCAAGGTTGACCCTATTTAATGTTTTCCATACATTTTCTATTTATCGAAGAATATCCCTTAATATCTTTCTTAGATGAGTCGGAAGTCAAATTATTTTAATGCAGTTTTGTTGCAAAGATCGAGTGAATTCTAAAAACACCTTTGTTATTGAAATGGGGCAATTTTTTACGAAGATATGGCCATTTATTTCAAGGTTGACCCTATTTAATGTTTTCCATACATTTTCTATTTATCGAAGAATATCCCTTAATATCTTTCTTAGATGATGCGGAAGTCAAATTATTTGAATGCAGTTTTGTTCCAAAGATCGAGTGAATTCTAAAAACACCATTATAATTGAAATGGGGCAATTTTGGACGAAGATATGGCCATTTATTTCAAGGTAGAGGCCATTTAATGCTTTCCATATATTTTCTATTTATCGAAGAATATCCCTTAATATCTTACTTAGATGAGTCGGAAGTCAAATTATTTTAATGCAGTTTTGTTCTGAAGATTGAGTGAATTCTAAAAACACCTTTATAATTGAAATGAGGCAATTTTTTACGAAGATATGGCCATTTATTTCAAGGTTGACCCTATTTAGTGTTTGGCTTATATTTTCTATTAATCGAAGAAAATCTCTTAATATCTTTCTTAGATGAGTCGGAAGTCAAATTATTTTAATGCAGTTTTGTTGCAAAGATCGATTGAATTCTAAAAACACCTTTATAATTGAAATGGGGCAATTTTTGACGAAGATATGGCCATTTATTTCAAGGTAGACCCTATTTAATGCTTTCCATATATTTAATATTTATCGAAGAATATCCCTTAATATCTTACTTAGATGAGTCGGAAGTCAAATTATTTTAATGCAGTTTTGTTCCAAAGATTGAGTGAATTTTAAAAACACCTTTATACTTGAAGTGGGGCAATTTTTGACGAAGATATGGCCATTTATTTCAAGGTAGACCCTATTTAATGCTTTCCATATATTTTCTATTAATCAATAATATCCCTTAATATCTTTCTTAGATGAGTCGGAAGTCAAATTATTTTAATGCAGTTTTGTTCCAAAGATAATTCTAAAAACAACTTTATAATTGAAATGGGGCAATTTTTTACGAAGATATGGCCATTTATTTCAAGGTTGACCCTATTTAATGTTTGGCTAATATTTTCTATTAATCGAAGAATATCCCTTAATATCTTTCTTAGATGAGTCGGAAGTCAAATTATTTTAATGCAGTTTTGTTCCAAAGATCGAGTGAATTCTAAAAACATCTTTATAATTGAAATGGGGCAATATTTGACGAAGATATGGCCATTTATTTTAAGGTAGACCCTATTTAATGCTTTCCATATATTTTCTGTTAATAACCAATATCCCTTAATATCTTTTTTAGATGAGTCGGAAGTCAAATTATTTTAATGCAGTTTTGATTCAAAGATTGAGTGAATTCTAAGAACACCTTTATAATTTAAATGGAGCAATTTGAGACGAAGATATGGCCATTTATTTCAAGGTAGACCCTATTTAATGCTTTCCATATATTTTCTATTTATCGAAGAATATGCCTTAATATCTTTCTTAGATGAGTCGGAAGTCAAATTATTTTAATGCAGTTTCGTTTCAAAGATCAAGTAAATTCTCAAAAAACACCTTTATAATTGAAATGGGGCAATTTTTGACGAAGATATGGCCATTTATTTCAAGGTAGACCCTATTTAATGCTTTCCATATATTTTCTATTTATCGAAGATATCCCTTAATATCTTTCTTAGATGAGTAGGAAGTCAAATTATTTTAATGCAGTTTTGTTCCAAAGATCGAGCGAATTTTAAAAACATCTTTATAATTGAAATGGGGCAATTTGAGACGAAGATATGGACATTTATTTCAAGGTAGACCCTATTTAATGCTTTTCATATATTTTCTGTTAATCAAAAATATCCCTTAATATCTTTCTTAGATGAGTAGGAAGTCAAATTATTTTAATGCCGGTTTGTTCCAAAGATTGAGTGAATTTTAAAAACACCTTTGTTATTGAAATGGGGCAATTTTTTACGAAGATATGGCCATTTCTTTCAAGGTTGACCCTATTTAATGTTTGGCTTATATTTTCTACTAATCGAAGAATATCTCTTAATATCTTTCTTAGATGAGTCGGAAGTCAAATTATTTTAATGCAGTTTTGTTGCAAAGATCGATTGAATTCTAAAAACACCTTTATAATTGAAATGGGGCAATTTTTGACGAAGATATGGCCATTTATTTCAAGGTAGACCCTATTTAATGCTTTCCATATATTTTATATTTATCGAAGAATATCCCTTAATATCTTACTTAGAAGAGTCGGAAGTCAAATTATTTTAATGCAGTTTTGTTCCAAAGATCGAGTGAATTCTAACAACACCTTTATAATTGAAATGGGGCAATTTTTGACGAAGATATGGCCATTTATTTCAAGGTAGACCCTATTTAATGCTTTCCATATATTTTCTGTTAATAAACAATATCCCTTAATATCTTTTTTAGATGAGTCGGAAGTCAAATTATTTTAATGCAGTTTTGTTTCAAAGATTGAGTGAATTCTAAAAACACCTTTATAATTGAAATGGAGCAATTTGAGACGAAGATATGGCCATTTATTCAAGGTAGACCCTATTTAATGCTTTCCATATATTTTCTATTTATCGAAGAATATCCCTTAATATCTTTCTTAGATGAGTCGGAAGTCAAATTATTTTAATGCAGTTTCGTTTCAAAGATGAAGTGAATTCTCAAAAAACACCTTTATAATTGAAATGGGGCAATTTTTGACGAAGATATGGCCATTTATTTCAAGGTAGAGCCTATTAAATGCTTTCCATATATTTTCTAGTTATCGAAGAATATCCCTTAATATCTTTCTTAGATGAGTCGGAAGTCAAATTATTTTAATGCAGTTTTGTTTCAAAGATCAAGTGAATTCTAAAAACATCTTTATAATTGAAATGAGGCAATTTTAGACGAAGACATGGCCATTTATTTCAAGGTAGAGCCTATTTAATGCTTTCGATATATTTTCTATTTATCGAAGAATATCCCTTAATATCTTTCTTAGATGAGTCGGAAGTCAAATTATTTTAATGCAGTTTTGTTCCAAAGATCGAGTGAATTCTAAAAACACCTTTATAATTGAAATGGGGCAATAGTTGACGAAGATATGGCCATTTATTTTAAGGTAGACCCTATTTAATGCTTTCCATATATTTTCTGTTAATAACCAATATCCCTTAATATCTTTTTTAGATGAGTCGGAAGTCAAATTATTTTAATGCAGTTTTGATTCAAAGATTGAGTGAATTCTAAGAACACCTTTATAATTGAAATGGAGCAATTTGAGACGAAGATATGGCCATTTATTTCAAGGTAGACCCTATTTAATGCTTTCCATATATTTTTTATTTATCGAAGAATATCCCTTAATATCTTTCTTAGATGAGTCGGAAGTCAAATTATTTTAATGCAGTTTCGTTTCAAAGATCAAGTAAATTCTCAAAAAACACCTTTATAATTGAAATGGGGCAATTTTTGACGAAGATATGGCCATTTATTTCAAGGTAGACCCTATTTAATGCTTTCCATATATTTTCTATTTATCGAAGATATCCCTTAATATCTTTCTTAGATGAGTAGGAAGTCAAATTATTTTAATGCCGGTTTGTTCCAAAGATTGAGTGAATTTTAAAAACACCTTTCTTATTGAAATGGGGCAATTTTTTACGAAGATATGGCCATTTCTTTCAAGGTTGACCCTATTTAATGTTTGGCTTATATTTTCTACTAATCGAAGAATATCTCTTAATATCTTTCTTAGATGAGTCGGAAGTCAAATTATTTTAATGCAGTTTTGTTGCAAAGATCGATTGAATTCTAAAAACACCTTTATAATTGAAATGGGGCAATTTTTGACGAAGATATGGCCATTTATTTCAAGGTAGACCCTATTTAATGCTTTCCATATATTTTATATTTATCGAAGAATATCCCTTAATATCTTACTTAGAAGAGTCGGAAGTCAAATTATTTTAATGCAGTTTTGTTCCAAAGATCGAGTGAATTCTAACAACACCTTTATAATTGAAATGGGGCAATTTTTGACGAAGATATGGCCATTTATTTCAAGGTAGACCCTATTTAATGCTTTCCATATATTTTCTGTTAATAAACAATATCCCTTAATATCTTTTTTAGATGAGTCGGAAGTCAAATTATTTTAATGCAGTTTTGTTTCAAAGATTGAGTGAATTCTAAAAACACCTTTATAATTGAAATGGAGCAATTTGAGACGAAGATATGGCCATTTATTTCAAGGTAGACCCTATTTAATGCTTTCCATATATTTTCTATTTATCGAAGAATATCCCTTAATATCTTTCTTAGATGAGTCGGAAGTCAAATTATTTTAATGCAGTTTCGTTTCAAAGATCAAGTGAATTCTCAAAAAACACCTTTATAATTGAAATGGGGCAATTTTTGACGAAGATATGGCCATTTATTTCAAGGTAGAGCCTATTAAATGCTTTCCATATATTTTCTATTTATCGAAGAATATCCCTTAATATCTTTCTTAGATGAGTCGGAAGTCAAATTATTTTAATGCAGTTTTGTTCCAAAGATCGAGTGAATTCTAAAAACACCTTTATAATTGAAATGGGGCAATTTTTGACGAAGATATGGCCATTTATTTCAAGGTAGACCCTATTTAATGCTTTCCATATATTTTCTGTTAATAAACAATATCCCTTAATATCTTTTTTAGATGAGTCGGAAGTCAAATTATTTTAATGCAGTTTTGTTTCAAAGATTGAGTCAATTCTAAAAACACCTTTATAATTGAAATGGAGCAATTTGAGACGAAGATATGGCCATTTATTTCAAGGTAGACCCTATTTAATGCTTTCCATATATTTTCTATTTATCGAAGAATATCCCTTAATATCTTTCTTAGATGAGTCGGAAGTCAAATTATTTTGATGCAGTTTCGTTTCAAAGATCAAGTGAATTCTCAAAAAACACCTTTATAATTGAAATGGGGCAATTTTTGACGAAGATATGGCCATTTATTTCAAGGTAGAGCCTATTAAATGCTTTCCATATATTTTCTATTTATCGAAGAATATCCCTTAATATCTTTCTTAGATGAGTCGGAAGTCAAATTATTTTAATGCAGTTTTGTTTCAAAGATCAAGTGAATTCTAAAAACACCTTTATAATTGAAATGGGGCAATTTTGGACGAAGACATGGCCATTTATTTCAAGGTAGAGCCTATTTAATGCTTTCGATATATTTTCTATTTATCGAAGAATATCCCTTAATATCTTTCTTAGATGAGTCGGAAGTCAAATTATTTTAATGCAGTTTTGTTCCAAAGATCGAGTGAATTCTAAAAACACCTTTATAATTGAAATGGGGCAATATTTGACGAAGATATGGCCATTTATTTTAAGGTAGACCCTATTTAATGCTTTGCATATATTTTCTGTTAATAACCAATATCCCTTAATATCTTTTTTAGATGAGTCGGAAGTCAAATTATTTTAATGCAGTTTTGATTCAAAGATTGAGTGAATTCTAAGAACACCTTTATAATTGAAATGGAGCAATTTGAGACGAAGATATGGCCATTTATTTCAAGGTAGACCCTATTTAATGCTTTCCATATATTTTTTATTTATCGAAGAATATCCCTTAATATCTTTCTTAGATGAGTCGGAAGTCAAATTATTTTAATGCAGTTTCGTTTCAAAGATCAAGTAAATTCTCAAAAAACACCTTTATAATTGAAATGGGGCAATTTTTGACGAAGATATGGCCATTTATTTCAAGGTAGAGCCTATTAAATGCTTTCCATATATTTTCTATTTATCGAAGAATATCCCTTAATATCTTTCTTAGATGAGTCGGAAGTCAAATTATTTTAATGCAGTTTTGTTCCAAAGATCGAGCGAATTCTAAAAACACCTTTATAATTGAAATGGGGCAATTTGAGACGAAGATATGGCCATTTATTTCAAGGTAGACCCTATTTAATGCTTTTCATATATTTTCTGTTAATCAACAATATCCCTTAATATCTTTCTTAGATGAGTCGGAAGTCAAATTATTTTAATGCCGTTTTGTTCCAAAGATTGAGTGAATTTTAAAAACACCTTTCTTATTGAAATGGGGCAATTTTTTACGAAGATATGGCCATTTATTTCAAGGTTGACCCTATTTAATGTTTGGCTTATATTTTCTACTAATCGAAGAATATCTCTTAATATCTTTCTTAGATGAGTCGGAAGTCAAATTATTTTAATGCAGTTTTGTTGCAAAGATCGAGTGAATTCTAAAAACACCTTTATAATTGAAATGGGGCAATTTTTGACGAAGATATGGCCATTTATTTCAAGGTAGACCCTATTTAATGCTTTCCATATATTTTATATTTATCGAAGAATATCCCTTAATATCTTACTTAGAAGAGTCGGAAGTCAAATTATTTTAATGCAGTTTTGTTCCAAAGATCGAGTGAATTCTAACAACACCTTTATAATTGAAATGGGGCAATTTTTGACGAAGATATGGCCATTTATTTCAAGGTAGACCCTATTTAATGCTTTCCATATATTTTCTATTAATAGAACAATATCCCTTAATATCTTTTTTAGATGAGTCGGAAGTCAAATTATTTTAATGCAGTTTTGTTCTGAAGATTGAGTGAATTCTAAAAACACCTTTGTTATTGAAATGGGGCAATTTTTGACGAAGATATGGCCATTTATTTCAAGGTAGACCCTATTTAATGCTTTCCATATATTTTCTATTTATCGAAGAATATCCCTTAATATCTTTCTTAGATGAGTCGGAAGTCAAATTATTTTAATGCAGTTTTGTTTCAAAGATCAAGTGAATTCTCAAAAACACCTTTATAATTGAAATGGGGCAATTTTTGACGAAGATATGGCCATTTATTTCAAGGTAGAGCCTATTAAATGCTTTCCATATATTTTCTATTTATCGAAGAATATCCCTTAATATCTTTCTTAGATGAGTCGGAAGTCAAATTATTTTAATGCAGTTTTGTTTCAAAGATCAAGTGAATTCTAAAAACACCTTTATAATTGAAATGAGGCAATTTTTGACGAAGACATGGCCATTTATTTCAAGGTAGAGCCTATTTAATGCTTTCGATATATTTTCTATTTATCGAAGAATATCCCTTAATATCTTTCTTAGATGAGTCGGAAGTCAAATTATTTTAATGCAGTTTTGTTCCAAAGATCGAGTGAATTCTAAAAACACCTTTATAATTGAAATGGGGCAATATTTGACGAAGATATGGCCATTTATTTTAAGGTAGACCCTATTTAATGCTTTCCATATATTTTCTGTTAATCAACCAATATCCCTTAATATCTTTTTTAGATGAGTCGGAAGTCAAATTATTTTAATGCAGTTTTGATTCAAAGATTGAGTGAATTCTAAGAACACCTTTATAATTGAAATGGAGCAATTTGAGACGAAGATATGGCCATTTATTTCAAGGTAGACCCTATTTAATGCTTTCCATATATTTGCTTATTTATCGAAGAATATCCCTTAATATCTTTCTTAGATGAGTCGGAAGTCAAATTATTTTAATGCAGTTTCGTTTCAAAGATCAAGTAAATTCTCAAAAAACACCTTTATAATTGAAATGGGGCAATTTTTGACGAAGATATGGCCATTTATTTCAAGGTAGAGCCTATTAAATGCTTTCCATATATTTTCTATTTATCGAAGAATATCCCTTAATATCTTTCTTAGATGAGTCGGAAGTCAAATTATTTTAATGCAGTTTTGTTCCAAAGATCGAGCGAATTTTAAAAACATCTTTATAATTGAAATGGGGCAATTTGAGACGAAGATATGGCCATTTATTTCAAGGTAGACCCTATTTAATGCTTTTCATATATTTTCTGTTAATCAACAATATCCCTTAATATCTTTCTTAGATGAGTCGGAAGTCAAATTATTTTAATGCCGTTTTGTTCCAAAGATTGAGTGAATTTTAAAAACACCTTTCTTATTGAAATGGGGCAATTTTTTACGAAGATATGGCCATTTATTTCAAGGTTGACCCTATTTAATGTTTGGCTTATATTTTCTACTAATCGAAGAATATCTCTTAATATCTTTCTTAGATGAGTCGAAAGTCAAATTATTTTAATGCAGTTTTGTTGCAAAGATCGATTGAATTCTAAAAACACCTTTATACCTGAAATGGGGCAATTTTTGATGAAGATATGGCCATTAGTTTCAAGGTAGCGGCTATTTAATGCTTTCCATATGTTTTCTATTTATCGAAGAATATCCCTTAATATCTTACTTAGATGAGTCGGAAGTCAAATTATTTTAATGCAGTTTTGTTCCAAAGATCGAGTGAATTCTAACAACACCTTTATACTTGAAGTGGGGCAATTTTTGACGAAGATATGGCCATTTATTTCAAGGTAGACCCTATTTAATGCTTTCCATATATTTTCTATTAATCAATAATATCCCTTAATATCTTTCTTAGATGAGTCGGAAGTCAAATTATTTTAATGCAGTTTTGTTCCAAAGAAATTCTAAAAAAACCTTTATTATTGAAATGGGGCAATTTTTTACGAAGATATGGCCATTTATTTCAAGGTTGACCCTATTTAATGTTTGGCTTATATTTTCTATTAATCGAAGAATATCCCTTAATATCTTTCTTAGATGAGTCGGAAGTCAAATTATTTTAATGCAGTTTTGTTTCAAAGATCAAGTGAATTCTAAAAACACCTTTATAATTGAAATGGGGCAATTTTAGACGAAGACATGGCCATTTATTTCAAGGTAGACCCTATTTAATGCTTTCCATATATTTTCTGTTAATAAACAATATCCCTTAATATTTTTCTTAGATGAGTCGGAAGTCAAATTATTTTAATGCAGTTTTGTTCCAAAGATCGAGTGAATTCTAAAAACACCTTTATAATTGAAATGGGGCAATTTTTGACGAAGATATGACCATTTATTTCAAGGTAGACCCTATTTAATGCTTTCCATATATTTTCTGTTAATAAACAATATCCCTTAATATTTTTTTTAGATGAGTCGAAAGTCAAATTATTTTAATGCAGTTTTGTTTCAAAGATTGAGTGAATTCTAAAAACACCTTTATAATTGAAATGGGGCAATTTTTTACGAAGATATGGCCATTTATTTCAAGGTTGACCCTATTTAATGTTTGGCTTATATTTTCTACTAATCGAAGAATATCCCTTAATATCTTTCTTAGATGAGTCGGAAGTCAAATTATTTTAATGCAGTTTCGTTTCAAAGATCAAGTGAATTCTCAAAAAACACCTTTATAATTGAAATGGGGCAATTTGAGACGAAGATATGGCCATTTATTTCAAGGTAGACCCTATTTAATGCTTTTCATATATTTTCTGTTAATCAACAATATCCCTTAATATCTTTCTTAGATGAGTCGGAAGTCAAATTATTTTAATGCCGTTTTGTTCCAAAGATTGAGTGAATTCTAAAAACACCTTTCTTATTTAAATGGGGCAATTTGAGACGAAGATATGGCCATTTATTTCAAGGTTGACCCTATTTAAAGTTTGGCTTATATTTTCTATTAATCAAAGAATATCTCTTAATATCTTTCTTAGATGAGTCGGAAGTCAAATTATTTTAATGCAGTTTTGTTTCAAAGATCAATTAAATTCTAAAAACACCTTTATAATTGAAATGGGGCAATTTTTGACGAAGATATGGCCATTTATTTCAAGGTAGACCCTATTTAATGCTTTCCATATATTTTCTATTTATCGAAGAATATCCCTTAATATCTTTCTTAGATGAGTCGAAAGTCAAATTATTTTAATGCAGTTTTGTTCCAAAGATCGAGCGAATTTTAAAAACATCTTTATAATTGAAATGGGGCAATTTTGGACGAAGATATGGCCATTTATTTCAAGGTAGACCCTATAGAATGCTTTCCATATATTTTCTGTTAATCAACAATATCCCTTAATATCTTTCTTAGATGAGTCGGAAGTCAAATTATTTTAATGCAGTTTTGTTCCAAAGATTGAGTGAATTCTAAAAACACCTTTATAATTGAAATGGGGCAGTTTTTGACGAAGATATGGCCATTTATTTCAAGGTAGAGGCCATTTAATGCTTTCCATATATTTTCTATTTATCGAAGAATATCCCTTAATATCTTACTTAGATGAGTCGGAAGTCAAATTATTTTAATGCAGTTTTGTTCTGAAGATTGAGTGAATTCTAAAAACACCTTTATAATTGAAATGAGGCAATTTTTTACGAAGATATGGTCACTTATTTCAAGGTTGACCCTATTTAGTGTTTGGCTTATATTTTCTATTAATCGAAGAATATCTCTTAATATCTTTCTTAGATGAGTCGGAAGTCAAATTATTTTAATGCAGTTTTGTTGCAAAGATCGATTGAATTCTAAAAACACCTTTATAATTGAAATGGGGCAATTTTTGACGAAGATATGGCCATTTATTTCAAGGTAGACCCTATTTAATGCTTTCCATATATTTAATATTTATCGAAGAATATCCCTTAATATCTTACTTAGATGAGTCGGAAGTCAAATTATTTTAATGCAGTTTTGTTCCAAAGATCGAGTGAATTCTAACGACACCTTTATACTTGAAGTGGGGCAATTTTTGACGAAGATATGGCCATTTATTTCAAGGTAGACCCTATTTAATGCTTTCCATATATTTTCTATTAATCAATAATATCCCTTAATATCTTTCTTAGATGAGTCGGAAGTCAAATTATTTTAATGCAGTTTTGTTCCAAAGAATTCTAAAAACAACTTTATAATTGAAATGGGGCAATTTTTTACGAAGATATGGCCATTTATTTCAAGGTTGACCCTATTTAATGTTTGGCTTATATTTTCTATTAATCGAAGAATATCCCTTAATACCTTTCTTAGATGAGTCGGAAGTCAAATTATTTTAATGCAGTTTTGTTTCAAAGATCAAGTGAATTCTAAAAACACCTTTATAATTGAAATGAGGCAATTTTAGACGAAGACATGGCCATTTATTTCAAGGTAGAGCCTATTTAATGCTTTCGATATATTTTCTATTTATCGAAGAATATCCCTTAATATCTTTCTTAGATGAGTAGGAAGTCAAATTATTTTAATGCCGGTTTGTTCCAAAGATCGAGTGAATTCTAAAAACACCTTTATAATTGAAATGGGGCAATATTTGACGAAGATATGGCCATTTATTTTAAGGTAGACCCTATTTAATGCTTTCCATATATTTTCTGTTAATAACCAATATCCCTTAATATCTTTTTTAGATGAGTCGGAAGTCAAATTATTTTAATGCAGTTTTGATTCAAAGATTGAGTGAATTCTAAGAACACCTTTATAATTGAAATGGAGCAATTTGAGACGAAGATATGGCCATTTATTTCAAGGTAGACCCTATTTAATGCTTTCCATATATTTTTTATTTATCGAAGAATATCCCTTAATATCTTTCTTAGATGAGTCGGAAGTCAAATTATTTTAATGCAGTTTCGTTTCAAAGATCAAGTAAATTCTCAAAAAACACCTTTATAATTGAAATGGGGCAATTTTTGACGAAGATATGGCCATTTATTTCAAGGTAGAGCCTATTAAATGCTTTCCATATATTTTCTATTTATCGAAGAATATCCCTTAATATCTTTCTTAGATGAGTCGGAAGTCAAATTATTTTAATGCAGTTTTGTTCCAAAGATCGAGCGAATTTTAAAAACATCTTTATAATTGAAATGGGGCAATTTGAGACGAAGATATGGCCATTTATTTCAAGGTAGACCCTATTTAATGCTTTTCATATATTTTCTGTTAATCAACAAAATCCCTTAATATCTTTCTTAGATGAGTCGGAAGTCAAATTATTTTAATGCCGTTTTGTTCCAAAGATTGAGTGAATTTTAAAAACACCTTTCTTATTGAAATGGGGCAATTTTTTACGAAGATATGGCCATTTATTTCAAGGTTGACCCTATTTAATGCTTTCCATATATTTTCTACTAATCGAAGAATATCTCTTAATATCTTTCTTAGATGAGTCGGAAGTCAAATTATTTTAATGCAGTTTTGTTGCAAAGATCGATTGAATTCTAAAAACACGTTTATAATTGAAATGGGGCAATTTTTGACGAAGATATGGCCATTTATTTCAAGGTAGACCCTATTTAATGCTTTCCATATATTTTATATTTATCGAAGAATATCCCTTAATATCTTACATAAATGAGTCGGAAGTCAAATTATTTTAATGCAGTTTCGTTTCAAAGATCAAGTGAATTCTCAAAAAACACCTTAATAATTGAAATGGGGCAATTTTTGAGGAAGATATGGCCATTTATTTTCAAGGTAGACCCTATTTAATGCTTTCCATATATTTTCTATTAATCAATAATATCCCTTAATATCTTTCTTAGATGAGTCGGAAGTCAAATTATTTTAATGCAGTTTTGTTCCAAAGAATTCTAAAAAGACCTTTATAATTGAAATGGGGCAATTTTTTACGAAGATATGGCCATTTATTTCAAGGTTGACCCTATTTAATGTTTGGCTTATATTTTCTATTAATCGAAGAATATCCCTTAATATCTTTCTTAGATGAGTCGGAAGTCAAATTATTTTAATGCAGTTTTGTTTCAAAGATCAAGTGAATTCTAAAAACACCTTTATAATTGAAATGAGGCAATTTTAGACGAAGACATGGCCATTTATTTCAAGGTGGAGCCTATTTAATGCTTTCCATATATTTTCTGTTAATAAACAATATCCCTTAATATTTTTCTTAGATGAGTCGGAAGTCAAATTATTTTAATGCAGTTTTGTTCCAAAGATCGAGTGAATTCTAAAAACACCTTTATAATTGAAATGGGGCAATTTTTGACGAAGATATGGCCATTTATTTCAAGGTAGAGCCTATTTAATGCTTTCCATATATTTTCTGTTAATAAACAATATCCCTTAATATCTTTCTTAGATGAGTCGGAAGTCAAATTATTTTAATGCAGTTTTGTTCCAAAGATTGAGTGAATTCTAAAAACACCTTAATAATTGAAATGGAGCAATTTGAGACGAAGATATGGCCATTTATTTCAAGGTAGACCCTATTTAATGCTTTCCATATATTTTCTATTTATCGAAGAATATCCCTTAATATCTTTCTTAGATGAGTCGGAAGTCAAATTATTTTGATGCAGTTTCGTTTCAAAGATCAAGTGAATTCTCAAAAAACACCTTTATAATTGAAATGGGGCAGTTTTTGACGAAGATATGGCCATTTATTTCAAGGTAGACCCTATAGAATGCTTTCCATATATTTTCTGTTAATCAACAATATCCCTTAATATCTTTCTTAGATGAGTCGGAAGTCAAATTATTTTAATGCAGTTTTGTTCCAAAGATTGAGTGAATTCTAAAAACACCTTTATAATTGAAATGGGGCAGTTTTTGACGAAGATATGGCCATTTATTTCAAGGTAGAGGCCATTTAATGCTTTCCATATATTTTCTATTTATCGAAGAATATCCCTTAATATCTTACTTAGATGAGTCGGAAGTCAAATTATTTTAATGCAGTTTTGTTCTGAAGATTGAGTGAATTCTAAAAACACCTTTATAATTGAAATGAGGCAATTTTTTACGAAGATATGGTCACTTATTTCAAGGTTGACCCTATTTAGTGTTTGGCTTATATTTTCTATTAATCGAAGAATATCTCTTAATATCTTTCTTAGATGAGTCGGAAGTCAAATTATTTTAATGCAGTTTTGTTCCAAAGATCGATTGAATTCTAAAAACAACTTTATAATTGAAATGGGGCAATTTTTGACGAAGATATGGCCATTTATTTCAAGGTAGACCCTATTTAATGCTTTCCATATATTTAATATTTATCGAAGAATATCCCTTAATATCTTACTTAGATGAGTCGGAAGTCAAATTATTTTAATGCAGTTTTGTTCCAAAGATCGAGTGAATTCTAACAACACCTTTATACTTGAAGTGGGGCAATTTTTGACGAAGATATGGCCATTTATTTCAAGGTAGACCCTATTTAATGCTTTCCATATATTTTCTATTAATCAATAATATCCCTTAATATCTTTCTTAGATGAGTCGGAAGTCAAATTATTTTAATGCAGTTTTGTTCCAAAGAATTCTAAAAACAACTTTATAATTGAAATGGGGCAATTTTTTACGAAGATATGGCCATTTATTTCAAGGTAGAGCCTATTTAATGCTTTCCATATATTTTCTATTTATCGAAGAATATCCCTTAATATCTTTCTTAGATGAGTCGGAAGTCAAATTATTTTAATGCAGTTTTGTTTCAAAGATCAAGTGAATTCTAAAAACACCTTTATAATTGAAATGAGGCAATTTTAGACGAAGACATGGCCATTTATTTCAAGGTAGAGCCTATTTAATGCTTTCGATATATTTTCTATTAATCGAAGAATATCCCTTAATATCTTTCTTAGATGAGTCGGAAGTCAAATTATTTTAATGCAGTTTTGATTCAAAGATTGAGTGAATTCTAAGAACACCTTTATAATTTAAATGGAGCAATTTGAGACGAAGATATGGCCATTTATTTCAAGGTAGACCCTATTTAATGCTTTCCATATATTTTCTATTTATCGAAGAATATCCCTTAATATCTTTCTTAGATGAGTCGGAAGTCAAATTATTTTGATGCAGTTTTGTTTCAAAGATCAAGTGAATTCTCAAAAAACACCTTTATAATTGAAATGGGGCAATTTTTTACGAAGATATGGCCATTTATTTCAAGGTAGAGCCTATTAAATGCTTTCCATATATTTTCTATTTATCGAAGAATATCCCTTAATATCTTTCTTAGATGAGTCGAAGTCAAATTATTTTAATGCAGTTTTGTTCCAAAGATCGAGCGAATTTTAAAAACATCTTTATAATTGAAATGGGGCAATTTGAGACGAAGATATGGCCATTTATTTCAAGGTAGACCCTATTTAATGCTTTTCATATATTTTCTGTTAATCAACAATATCCCTTAATATCTTTCTTAGATGAGTCGGAAGTCAAATTATTTTAATGCCGTTTTGTTCCAAAGATTGAGTGAATTTTAAAAACACCTTTGTTATTGAAATGGGGCAATTTTTTACGAAGATATGGCCATTTATTTCCAGGTTGACCCTATTTAATGTTTGGCTTATATTTTCTACTAATCGAAGAATATCTCTTAATATCTTTCTTAGATGAGTCGAAAGTCAAATTATTTTAATGCAGTTTTGTTGCAAAGATCGATTGAATTCTAAAAACACCTTTATAATTGAAATGGGGCAATTTTTGACGAAGATATGGCCATTTATTTCAAGGTAGACCCTATTTAATGCTTTCCATATATTTTATATTTATCGAAGAATATCCCTTAATATCTTTTTTAGATGAGTCGGAAGTCAAATTATTTTAATGCAGTTTTGTTTCAAAGATTGAGTGAATTCTAAAAACACCTTTATAATTGAAATGGAGCAATTTGAGACGAAGATATGGCCATTTATTTCAAGGTAGAGCCTATTTAATGCTTTCCATATATTTTCTATTTATCGAAGAATATCCCTTAATATCTTTCTTAGATGAGTCGGAAGTCAAATTATTTTAAAGCAGTTTCGTTTCAAAGATCAAGTGAATTCTCAAAAAACACCTTTATAATTGAAATGGGGCAATTTTTGACGAAGATATGGCCATTTATTTCAAGGTAGAGCCTATTAAATGCTTTCCATATATTTTCTATTTATCGAAGAATATCCCTTAATATCTTTCTTAGATGAGTCGGAAGTCAAATTATTTTAATGCAGTTTTGTTTCAAAGATCAATTAAATTCTAAAAACACCTTTATAATGGAAATGGGGCAATTTTTGACGAAGATATGGCCATTTATTTCAAGGTAGACCCTATTTAATGCTTTCCATATATTTTCTATTTATCGAAGAATATCCCTTAATATCTTTCTTAGATGAGTCGGAAGTCAAATTATTTTAATGCAGTTTTGTTCCAAAGATTGAGTGAATTCTAAAAACACCTTTATAATTGAAATGAGGCAATTTTTTACGAAGATATGGTCACTTATTTCAAGGTTGACCCTATTTAGTGTTTGGCTTATATTTTCTATTTATCGAAGAATATCTCTTAATATCTTTCTTAGATGAGTCGGAAGTCAAATTATTTTAATGCAGTTTTGTTCCAAAGATCGATTGAATTCTAAAAACACCTTTATAATTGAAATGGGGCAATTTTTGACGAAGATATGGCCATTTATTTCAAGGTAGACCCTATTTAATGCTTTCCATATATTTAATATTTATCGAAGAATATCCCTTAATATCTTACTTAGATGAGTCGGAAGTCAAATTATTTTAATGCAGTTTTGTTCCAAAGATCGAGTGAATTCTAACAACACCTTTATACTTGAAGTGGGGCAATTTTTGACGAAGATATGGCCATTTATTTCAAGGTAGACCCTATTTAATGCTTTCCATATATTTTCTATTAATCAATAATATCCCTTAATATCTTTCTTAGATGAGTCGGAAGTCAAATTATTTTAATGCAGTTTTGTTCCAAAGAATTCTAAAAACAACTTTATAATTGAAATGGGGCAATTTTTTACGAAGATATGGCCATTTATTTCAAGGTTGACCCTATTTAATGTTTGGCTTATATTTTCTATTAATCGAAGAATATCCCTTAATATCTTTCTTAGATGAGTCGGAAGTCAAATTATTTTAATGCAGTTTTGTTTCAAAGATCAAGTGAATTCTAAAAACACCTTTATAATTGAAATGGGGCAATTTTAGACGAAGACATGGCCATTTATTTCAAGGTAGAGCCTATTTAATGCTTTCGATATATTTTCTATTTATCGAAGAATATCCCTTAATATCTTTCTTAGATGAGTCGGAAGTCAAATTATTTTAATGCAGTTTTGTTCCAAAGATCGAGCGAATTTTAAAAACATCTTTATAATTGAAATGGGGCAATTTTTTACGAAGATATGGCCATTTATTTCAAGGTTGACCCTATTTAATGTTTGGCTTATATTTTCTATTAATCGAAGAATATCCCTTAATATCTTTCTTAGATGAGTCGGATGTCAAATTATTTTAATGCAGTTTTGTTCCAAAGATCGAGTGAATTCTAAAAACACCTTTATAATTGAAATGGGGCAATATTTGACGAAGATATGGCCATTTATTTTAAGGTAGACCCTATTTAATGCTTTCCATATATTTTCTGTTAATAACCAATATCCCTTAATATCTTTTTTAGATGAGTCGGAAGTCAAATTATTTTAATGCAGTTTTGATTCAAAGATTGAGTGAATTCTAAGAACACCTTTATAATTTAAATGGAGCAATTTGAGACGAAGATATGGCCATTTATTTCAAGGTAGACCCTATTTAATGCTTTCCATATATTTTCTATTTATCGAAGAATATCCCTTAATATCTTTCTTAGATGAGTCGGAAGTCAAATTATTTTAATGCAGTTTTGTTTCAAAGATCAAGTGAATTCTAAAAACACCTTTATAATTGAAATGGGGCAATTTTTGACGAAGATATGGCCATTTATTTCAAGGTAGAGCCTATTAAATGCTTTCCATATATTTTCTATTTATCGAAGAATATCCCTTAATATCTTTCTTAGATGAGTCGGAAGTCAAATTATTTTAATGCAGTTTTGTTCCAAAGATCGAGCGAATTTTAAAAACATCTTTATAATTGAAATGGGGCAATTTGAGACGAAGATATGGCCATTTATTTCAAGGTAGACCCTATTTAATGCTTTTCATATATTTTCTGTTAATCAACAATATCCCTTAATATCTTTCTTAGATGAGTCGGAAGTCAAATTATTTAAATGCCGTTTTGTTCCAAAGATTGAGTGAATTTTAAAAACACCTTTGTTATTGAAATGGGTTAATTTTTTACGAAGATATGGCCATTTATTTCAAGGTTGACCCTATTTAATGTTTGGCTTATATTTTCTACTAATCGAAGAATATCTCTTAATATCTTTCTTAGATGAGTCGGAAGTCAAATTATTTTAATGCAGTTTTGTTGCAAAGATCGATTGAATTCTAAAAACACCTTTATAATTGAAATGGGGCAATTTTTGACGAAGATATGGCCATTTATTTCAAGGTAGACCCTATTTAATGCTTTCCATATATTTTATATTTATCGAAGAATATCCCTTAATATCTTTTTTAGATGAGTCGGAAGTCAAATTATTTTAATGCAGTTTTGTTTCAAAGATTGAGTGAATTCTAAAAACACCTTTATAATTGAAATGGAGGCAATTTGAGACGAAGATATGGCCATTTATTTCAAGGTAGAGCCTATTTAATGCTTTCCATATATTTTCTATTTATCGAAGAATATCCCTTAATATCTTTCTTAGATGAGTCGGAAGTCAAATTATTTTAATGCAGTTTCGTTTCAAAGATCAAGTGAATTCTCAAAAAACACCTTTATAATTGAAATGGGGCAATTTTTGACGAAGATATGGCCATTTATTTCAAGGTAGAGCCTATTAAATGCTTTCCATATATTTTCTATTTATCGAAGAATATCCCTTAATATCTTTCTTAGATGAGTCGGAAGTCAAATTATTTTAATGCAGTTTTGTTTCAAAGATCAAGTGAATTCTAAAAACACCTTTATAATTGAAATGGGGCAATTTTTGACGAAGATATGGCCATTTATTTCAAGGTAGAGCCTATTAAATGCTTTCCATATATTTTCTATTTATCGAAGAATATCCCTTAATATCTTTCTTAGATGAGTCGGAAGTCAAATTATTTTAATGCAGTTTTGTTCCAAAGATCGAGCGAATTTTAAAAACATCTTTATAATTGAAATGGGGCAATTTTTGACGAAGATATGGCCATTTATTTCAAGGTAGAGCCTATTAAATGCTTTCCATATATTTTCTATTTATCGAAGAATATCCCTTAATATCTTTCTTAGATGAGTCGGAAGTCAAATTATTTTAATGCAGTTTTGTTCCAAAGATCGAGCGAATTTTAAAAACATCTTTATAATTGAAATGGGGCAATTTGAGACGAAGATATGGCCATTTATTTCAAGGTAGACCCTATTTAATGCTTTTCATATATTTTCTGTTAATCAACAATATCCCTTAATATCTTTCTTAGATGAGTCGGAAGTCAAATTATTTTAATGCCGTTTTGTTCCAAAGATTGAGTGAATTTTAAAAACACCTTTGTTATTGAAATGGGTTAATTTTTTACGAAGATATGGCCATTTATTTCCAGGTTGACCCTATTTAATGTTTGGCTTATATTTTCTACTAATCGAAGAATATCTCTTAATATCTTTCTTAGATGAGTCGGAAGTCAAATTATTTTAATGCAGTTTTGTTGCAAAGATCGATTGAATTCTAAAAACACCTTTATAATTGAAATGGGGCAATTTTTGACGAAGATATGGCTATTTATTTCAAGGTAGACCCTATTTAATGCTTTCCATATATTTTATATTTATCGAAGAATATCCCTTAATATCTTTTTTAGATGAGTCGGAAGTCAAATTATTTTAATGCAGTTTTGTTTCAAAGATTGAGTGAATTCTAAAAACACCTTTATAATTGAAATGGAGCAATTTGAGACGAAGATATGGCCATTTATTTCAAGGTAGACCCTATTTAATGCTTTCCATATATTTTATATTTATCGAAGAATATCCCTTAATATCTTACATAAATGAGTCGGAAGTCAAATTATTTTAATGCAGTTTCGTTTCAAAGATCAAGTGAATTCTCAAAAAACACCTTAATAATTGAAATGGGGCAATTTTTGACGAAGATATGGCCATTTATTTCAAGGTAGAGCCTATTAAATGCTTTCCATATATTTTCTATTTATCGAAGAATATCCCTTAATATCTTTCTTAGATGAGTCGGAAGTCAAATTATTTTAATGCAGTTTTGTTTCAAAGATCAAGTGAATTCTAAAAACACCTTTATAATTGAAATGAGGCAATTTTAGACGAAGACATGGCCATTTATTTCAAGGTGGAGCCTATTTAATGCTTTCGATATATTTTCTATTTATCGAAGAATATCCCTTAATATCTTTCTTAGATGAGTCGGAAGTCAAATTATTTTAATGCAGTTTTGTTCCAAAGATCGAGTGAATTCTAAAAACACCTTTATAATTGAAATGGGGCAATATTTGACGAAGATATGGCCATTTATTTTAAGGTAGACCCTATTTAATGCTTTCCATATATTTTCTGTTAATAACCAATATCCCTTAATATCTTTTTTAGATGAGTCGGAAGTCAAATTATTTTAATGCAGTTTTGATTCAAAGATTGAGTGAATTCTAAGAACACCTTTATAATTGAAATGGAGCAATTTGAGACGAAGATATGGCCATTTATTTCAAGGTAGACCCTATTTAATGCTTTCCATATATTTTCTATTTATCGAAGAATATCCCTTAATATCTTTCTTAGATGAGTCGAAAGTCAAATTATTTTAATGCAGTTTTGTTCCAAAGATCGAGCAAATTTTAAAAACATCTCTATAATTGAAATAAGGCAATTTTGGACGAAGATATGGCCATTTATTTCAAGGTAGACCCTATAGAATGCTTTCCATATATTTTCTGTTAATCAACAATATCCCTTAATATCTTTCTTAGATGAGTCGGAAGTCAAATTATTTTAATGCAGTTTTGTTCCAAAGATTGAGTGAATTCTAAAAACACCTTTATAATTGAAATGGGCCAGTTTTTGACGAAGATATGGCCATTTATTTCAAGGTAGAGGCCATTTAATGCTTTCCATATATTTTCTATTTATCGAAGAATATCCCTTAATATCTTACTTAGATGAGTCGGAAGTCAAATTATTTTAATGCAGTTTTGTTCTGAAGATTGAGTGAATTCTAAAAACACCTTTATAATTGAAATGAGGCAATTTTTTACGAAGATATGGTCATTTATTTCAAGGTTGACCCTATTTAGTGTTTGGCTTATATTTTCTATTAATCGAAGAATATCTCTTAATATCTTTTTTTAGATGAGTCGAAAGTCAAATTATTTTAATGCAGTTTTGTTCCAAAGATCGATTGAATTCTAAAAACACCTTTATAATTGAAATGGGGCAATTTTTGACGAAGATATGGCCATTTATTTCAAGGTAGACCCTATTTAATGCTTTCCATATATTTTCAATTTATCGAAGAATATCCCTTAATATCTTACTTAGATGAGTCGGAAGTCAAATTATTTTAATGCAGTTTTGTTTCCAAGATCGAGTGAATTCCAACAGCACCTTTATACTTGAAGTGGGGCAATTTTTGACGAAGATATGGCCATTTATTTCAAGGTAGACCCTATTTAATGCTTTCCATATATTTTCTATTTATCGAAGAATATCCCTTAATATCTTACTTAGATGAGTCGGAAGTCAAATTGTTTTAATGCAGTTTTGTTCCAAAGAAATTCTAAAAACAACTTTATAATTGAAATGGGGCAATTTTTTACGAAGATATGGCCATTTATTTCAAGGTTGACCCTATTTAATGTTTGGCTTATATTTTCTATTAATCGAAGAATATCCCTTAATATCTTTCTTAGATGAGTCGGAAGTCAAATTATTTTAATGCAGTTTGGTTTCAAAGATCAAGTGAATTCTAAAAACACCTTTATAATTGAAATGAGGCAATTTTAGACGAAGACATGGCCATTTATTTCAAGGTAGAGCCTATTTAATGCTCTCGATATATTTGCTACTAATCGACGAATATCCCTTAATATCTTTCTTAGATGAGTCGGAAGTCAAACTATTTTAATGCAGTTTTGTTCCAAAGATCGAGTGAATTCTAAAAACACCTTTATAATTGAAATGGGGCAATATTTGACGAAGATATGGCCATTTATTTTAAGGTAGACCCTATTTAATGCTTTCCATATATTTTCTGTTAATAACCAATATCCCTTAATATCTTTTTTAGATGAGTCGGAAGTCAAATTATTTTAATGCAGTTTTGATTCAAAGATTGAGTGAATTCTAAGAACACCTTTATAATTTAAACGGAGCAATTTGAGACGAAGATATGGCCATTTATTTCAAGGTAGACCCTATTTAATGCTTTCCATATATTTTCTATTTATCGAAGAATATCCCTTAATATCTTTCTTAGATGAGTCGGAAGTCAAATTATTTTAATGCAGTTTCGTTTCAAAGATCAAGTAAATTCTCAAAAAACACCTTTATAATTGAAATGGGGCAATTTTTGACGAAGATATGGCCATTTATTTCAAGGTAGAGCCTATTAAATGCTTTCCATATATTTTCTATTTATCGAAGAATATCCCTTAATATCTTTCTTAGATGAGTCGGAAGTCAAATTATTTTAATGCAGTTTTGTTCCAAAGATCGAGCGAATTTTAAAAACATCTTTATAATTGAAATGGGGCAATTTGAGACGAAGATATGGCCATTTATTTCAAGGTAGACCCTATTTAATGCTTTTCATATATTTTCTGTTAATCAACAATATCCCTTAATATCTTTCTTAGATGAGTCGGAAGTCAAATTATTTAAATGCCGTTTTGTTCCAAAGATTGAGTGAATTTTAAAAACACCTTTGTTATTGAAATGGGTTAATTTTTTACGAAGATATGGCCATTTATTTCCAGGTTGACCCTATTTAATGTTTGGCTTATATTTTCTACTAATCGAAGAATATCTCTTAATATCTTTCTTAGATGAGTCGGAAGTCAAATTATTTTAATGCAGTTTTGTTGCAAAGATCGATTGAATTCTAAAAACACCTTTATAATTGAAATGGGGCAATTTTTGACGAAGATATGGCCATTTATTTCAAGGTAGACCCTATTTAATGCTTTCCATATATTTTATATTTATCGAAGAATATCCCTTAATATCTTTTTTAGATGAGTCGGAAGTCAAATTATTTTAATGCAGTTTTGTTTCAAAGATTGAGTGAATTCTAAAAACACCTTTATAATTGAAATGGAGCAATTTGAGACGAAGATATGGCCATTTATTTCAAGGTAGAGCCTATTTAATGCTTTCCATATATTTTCTATTTATCGAAGAATATCCCTTAATATCTTTCTTAGATGAGTCGGAAGTCAAATTATTTTAATGCAGTTTCGTTTCAAAGATCAAGTGAATTCTCAAAAAACACCTTTATAATTGAAATGGGGCAATTTTTGACGAAGATATGGCCATTTATTTCAAGGTAGAGCCTATTAAATGCTTTCCATATATTTTCTATTTATCGAAGAATATCCCTTAATATCTTTCTTAGATGAGTCGGAAGTCAAATTATTTTAATGCAGTTTTGTTTCAAAGATCAAGTGAATTCTAAAAACACCTTTATAATTGAAATGGGGCAATTTTTGACGAAGATATGGCCATTTATTTCAAGGTAGAGCCTATTAAATGCTTTCCATATATTTTCTATTTATCGAAGAATATCCCTTAATATCTTTCTTAGATGAGTCGGAAGTCAAATTATTTTAATGCAGTTTTGTTCCAAAGATCGAGCGAATTTTAAAAACATCTTTATAATTGAAATGGGGCAATTTTTGACGAAGATATGGCCATTTATTTCAAGGTAGAGCCTATTAAATGCTTTCCATATATTTTCTATTTATCGAAGAATATCCCTTAATATCTTTCTTAGATGAGTCGGAAGTCAAATTATTTTAATGCAGTTTTGTTCCAAAGATCGAGCGAATTTTAAAAACATCTTTATAATTGAAATGGGGCAATTTGAGACGAAGATATGGCCATTTATTTCAAGGTAGACCCTATTTAATGCTTTTCATATATTTTCTGTTAATCAACAATATCCCTTAATATCTTTCTTAGATGAGTCGGAAGTCAAATTATTTTAATGCCGTTTTGTTCCAAAGATTGAGTGAATTTTAAAAACACCTTTGTTATTGAAATGGGTTAATTTTTTACGAAGATATGGCCATTTATTTCCAGGTTGACCCTATTTAATGTTTGGCTTATATTTTCTACTAATCGAAGAATATCTCTTAATATCTTTCTTAGATGAGTCGGAAGTCAAATTATTTTAATGCAGTTTTGTTGCAAAGATCGATTGAATTCTAAAAACACCTTTATAATTGAAATGGGGCAATTTTTGACGAAGATATGGCTATTTATTTCAAGGTAGACCCTATTTAATGCTTTCCATATATTTTATATTTATCGAAGAATATCCCTTAATATCTTTTTTGGATGAGTCGGAAGTCAAATTATTTTAATGCAGTTTTGTTTCAAAGATTGAGTGAATTCTAAAAACACCTTTATAATTGAAATGGAGCAATTTGAGACGAAGATATGGCCATTTATTTCAAGGTAGAGCCTATTTAATGCTTTCCATATATTTTCTATTTATCGAAGAATATCCCTTAATATCTTTCTTAGATGAGTCGGAAGTCAAATTATTTTAATGCAGTTTCGTTTCAAAGATCAAGTGAATTCTCAAAAAACACCTTAATAATTGAAATGGGGCAATTTTTGACGAAGATATGGCCATTTATTTCAAGGTAGAGCCTATTAAATGCTTTCCATATATTTTCTATTTATCGAAGAATATCCCTTAATATCTTTCTTAGATGAGTCGGAAGTCAAATTATTTTAATGCAGTTTTGTTTCAAAGATCAAGTGAATTCTAAAATCACCTTTTTAATTGAAATGAGGCAATTTTAGACGAAGACATGGCCATTTATTTCAAGGTGGAGCCTATTTAATGCTTTCGATATATTTTCTATTTATCGAAGAATATCCCTTAATATCTTTCTTAGATGAGTCGGAAGTCAAATTATTTTAATGCAGTTTTGTTTCAAAGACCGATTGAATTCTAAAAACACCTTTATAATTGAAATGGGGCAATATTTGACGAAGATATGGCCATTTATTTTAAGGTAGACCCTATTTAATGCTTTCCATATATTTTCTGTTAATAACCAATATCCCTTAATATCTTTTTTAGATGAGTCGGAAGTCAAATTATTTTAATGCAGTTTTGATTCAAAGATTGAGTGAATTCTAAGAACACCTTTATAATTTAAATGGAGCAATTTGAGACGAAGATATGGCCATTTATTTCAAGGTAGACCCTATTTAATGCTTTCCATATATTTTCTATTTATCGAAGAATATCCCTTAATATCTTTCTTAGATGAGTCGAAAGTCAAATTATTTTAATGCAGTTTTGTTCCAAAGATCGAGCAAATTTTAAAAACATCTCTATAATTGAAATAAGGCAATTTTGGACGAAGATATGGCCATTTATTTCAAGGTAGACCCTATAGAATGCTTTCCATATATTTTCTGTTAATCAACAATATCCCTTAATATCTTTCTTAGATGAGTCGGAAGTCAAATTATTTTAATGCAGTTTTGTTTCAAATATTGAGTGAATTCTAAAAACAGCTTTATAATTGAAATGGGGCAATTTTTGACGAAGATATGGCCATTTATTTCAAGGTAGAGGCCATTTAATGCTTTCCATATATTTTCTATTTATCGAAGAATATCCCTTAATATCTTTCTTAGATGAGTCGAAAGTCAAATTATTTTAATGCAGTTTTGTTCCGAAGATTGAGTGAATTCTAAAAACACCTTTATAATTGAAATGAGGCAATTTTTTACGAAGATATGGTCATTTATTTCAAGGTTGACCCTATTTAGTGTTTGGCTTATATTTTCTATTAATCGAAGAATATCTCTTAATATCTTTTTTAGATGAGTCGAAAGTCAAATTATTTTAATGCAGTTTTGTTCCAAAGATCGATTGAATTCTAAAAACACCTTTATAATTGAAATGGGGCAATTTTTGACGAAGATATGGCCATTTATTTCAAGGTAGACCCTATTTAATGCTTTCCATATATTTTCAATTTATCGAAGAATATCCCTTAATATCTTACTTAGATGAGTCGGAAGTCAAATTATTTTAATGCAGTTTTGTTTCCAAGATCGAGTGAATTCCAACAGCACCTTTATACTTGAAGTGGGGCAATTTTTGACGAAGATATGGCCATTTATTTCAAGGTAGACCCTATTTAATGCTTTCCATATATTTTCTGTTAATCAACAATATCCCTTAATATCTTTCTTAGATGAGTCGGAAGTCAAATTATTTTAATGCAGTTTTGTTCCAAAGAATTCTAAAAACACCTTTATAATTGAAATGGGGCAATTTTTGACGAAGATATGGCCATTTATTTCAAGGTTGACGCTATTTAATGTCTTGCCTATTATTTTATATTAATCGCAGAATATCCCTTTATATCTTTCTTAGATGAGTCGGAAGTCTAAATTATTTTAATGCAGTTTGGTTTCAAAGATCAAGTGAATTCTAAAAACACCCTTATAAGTGAAATGAGGCAATTTTAGACGAAGACATGGCCACTTATTTCAAGGTAGAGCCTATTTAATGCTCTCGATATATTTGCTACTAATCGACGAATATCCCTTAATATCTTTCTTAGATGAGTCGGAAGTCAAACTATTTTAATGCAGTTTTGTTCCAAAGATCGAGTGAATTCTAAAAACACCTTTATAATTGAAATGGGGCAATATTTGACGAAGATATGGCCATTTATTTTAAGGTAGACCCTATTTAATGCTTTCCATATATTTTCTGTTAATAACCAATATCCCTTAATATCTTTTTTAGATGAGTCGGAAGTCAAATTATTTTAATGCAGTTTTGATTCAAAGATTGAGTGAATTCTAAGAACACCTTTATATTTGAAATGGAGCAATTTGAGACGAAGATATGGCCATTTATTTCAAGGTAGACCCTATTTAATGCTTTCCATATATTTTCTATTTATCGAAGAATATCCCTTAATATCTTTCTTAGATGAGTCGGAAGTCAAATTATTTTAATGCAGTTTCGTTTCAAAGATCAAGTGAATTCTCAAAAAACACCTTTATAATTGAAATGGGGTAATTTTTGACGAAGATATGGCCATTTATTTCAAGGTAGAGCCTATTAAATGCTTTCCATATATTTTCTATTTATCGAAGAATATCCCTTAATATCTTTCTTAGATGAGTCGGAAGTCAAATTATTTTAATGCAGTTTTGTTCCAAAGATCGAGCGAATTTTAAAAACATCTTTATAATTGAAATGGGGCAATTTGAGACGAAGATATGGCCATTTATTTCAAGGTAGACCCTATTTAATGCTTTCCATATATTTTCTGTTAATCAAAAATATCCCTTAATATCTTTCTTAGATGAGTCGGAAGTCAAATTATTTTAATTCCGTTTTGTTCCAAAGATTGAGTGAATTTTAAAAACACCTTTCTTATTGAAATGGGGCAATTTTTTACGAAGATATGGCCATTTATTTCAAGGTTGACCCTATTTAATGTTTGGCTTATATTTTCTACTAATCGAAGAATATCTCTTAATATCTTTCTTAGATGAGTCGGAAGTCAAATTATTTTAATGCAGTTTTGTTGCAAAGATCGATTGAATTCTAAAAACACCTTTATAATTGAAATGGGGCAATTTTTGACGAAGATATGGCCATTTATTTCAAGGTAGACCCTATTTAATGCTTTCCATGTATTTTCTATTTATCGAAGAATATCCCTTAATATCTTTCTTAGATGAGTCGGAAGTCAAATTATTGTAATGCAGTTTTGTTTCAAAGATTGAGTGAATTCTAAAAACACCTTTATAATTGAAATGGAGCAATTTGAGACGAAGATATGGCCATTTATTTCAAGGTAGAGCCTATTTAATGCTTTCCATATATTTTCTATTTATCGAAGAATATCCCTTAATATCTTTCTTAGATGAGTCGGAAGTCAAATTATTTTAATGCAGTTTCGTTTCAAAGATCAAGTGAATTCTCAAAAAACACCTTTATAATTGAAATGGGGCAATTTTTGACGAAGATATGGCCATTTATTTCAAGGTAGAGCCTATTAAATGCTTTCCATATATTTTCTATTTATCGAAGAATATCCCTTAATATCTTTCTTAGATGAGTCGGAAGTCAAATTATTTTAATGCAGTTTTGTTTCAAAGATCAAGTGAATTCTAAAAACACCTTTATAATTGAAATGAGGCAATTTTAGACGAAGACATGGCCATTTATTTCAAGGTGGAGCCTATTTAATGCTTTCGATATATTTTCTATTTATCGAAGAATATCCCTTAATATCTTTCTTAGATGAGTCGGAAGTCAAATTATTTTAATGCAGTTTTGTTCCAAAGATCGAGTGAATTCTAAAAACACCTTTATAATTGAAATGGGGCAATATTTGACGAAGATATGGCCATTTATTTTAAGGTAGACCCTATTTAATGCTTTCCATATATTTTCTGTTAATAACCAATATCCCTTAATATCTTTTTTAGATGAGTCGGAAGTCAAATTATTTTAATGCAGTTTTGATTCAAAGATTGAGTGAATTCTAAGAACACCTTTATAATTGAAATGGAGCAATTTGAGACGAAGATATGGCCATTTATTTCAAGGTAGACCCTATTTAATGCTTTCCATATATTTTCTATTTATCGAAGAATATCCCTTAATATCTTTCTTAGATGAGTCGGAAGTCAAATTATTTTAATGCAGTTTCGTTTCAAAGATCAAGTAAATTCTCAAAAAACACCTTTATAATTGAAATGGGGCAATTTTTGACGAAGATATGGCCATTTATTTCAAGGTAGAGCCTATTAAATGCTTTCCATATATTTTCTATTTATCGAAGAATATCCCTTAATATCTTTCTTAGATGAGTCGGAAGTCAAATTATTTTAATGCAGTTTTGTTCCAAAGATCGAGCGAATTTTAAAAACATCTTTATAATTGAAATGGGGCAATTTGAGACGAAGATATGGCCATTTATTTCAAGGTAGACCCTATTTAATGCTTTTCATATATTTTCTGTTAATCAACAATATCCCTTAATATCTTTCTTAGATGAGTCGGAAGTCAAATTATTTTAACGCCGTTTTGTTCCAAAGATTGAGTGAATTTTAAAAACATCTTTCTTATTGAAATGGCTCAATTTTTTACGAAGATATGGCCATTTATTTCAAGGTTGACCCTATTTAATGTTTGGCTTATATTTTCTACTAATCGAAGAAAATCTCTTAATATCTTTCTTAGATAAGTCGGAAGTCAAATTATTTTAATGCAGTTTTGTTGCAAAGATCGATTGAATTCTAAAAACACCTTTATAATTGAAATGGGGCAATTTTTGACGAAGATATGGCCATTTATTTCAAGGTAGACCCTATTTAATGCTTTCCATATATTTTCTATTTATCGAAGAATATCCCTTAATATCTTTCTTAGATGAGTCGGAAGTCAAATTATTTTAATGCAGTTTTGTTCCAAAGATCGAGCGAATTTTAAAAACATCTTTATAATTGAAATGGGGCAATTTGAGACGAAGATATGGCCATTTATTTCAAGGTAGACCCTATTTAATGCTTTTCATATATTTTCTGTTAATCAAAAATATCCCTTAATATCTTTCTTAGATGAGTCGGAAGTCAAATTATTTTAATGCCGTTTTGTTCCAAAGATTGAGTGAATTTTAAAAACACCTTTGTTATTGAAATGGGGCAATTTTTTACGAAGATATGGCCATTTATTTCAAGGTTGACCCTATTTAATGTTTGGCTTATATTTTCTACTAATCGAAGAATATCTCTTAATATCTTTCTTAGATGAGTCGGAAGTCAAATTATTTTAATGCAGTTTTGTTGCAAAGATCGATTGAATTCTAAAAACACCTTTATAATTGAAATGGGGCAATTTTTGTCGAAGATATGGCCATTTATTTCAAGGTAGACCCTATTTAATGCTTTCCATATATTTTATATTTATCGAAGAATATCCCTTAATATCTTTTTTAGATGAGTCGGAAGTCAAATTATTTTAATGCAGTTTTGTTTCAAAGATTGAGTGAATTCTAAAAACACCTTTATAATTGAAATGGAGCAATTTGAGACGAAGATATGGCCATTTATTTCAAGGTAGAGCCTATTTAATGCTTTCCATATATTTTCTATTTATCGAAGAATATCCCTTAATATCTTTCTTAAATGAGTCGGAAGTCAAATTATTTTAATGCAGTTTCGTTTCAAAGATCAAGTAAATTCTCAAAAAACACCTTTATAATTGAAATGGGGCAATTTTTGACGAAGATATGGCCATTTATTTCAAGGTAGAGCCTATTAAATGCTTTCCATATATTTTCTATTTATCGAAGAATATCCCTTAATATCTTTCTTAGATGAGTCGGAAGTCAAATTATTTTAATGCAGTTTTGTTTCAAAGATCAAGTGAATTCTAAAAACACCTTTATAATTGAAATGAGGCAATTTTAGACGAAGACATGGCCATTTATTTCAAGGTGGAGCCTATTTAATGCTTTCGATATATTTTCTATTTATCGAAGTATCCCTTAATATCTTTCTTAGATGAGTCGGAAGTCAAATTATTTTAATGCAGTTTTGTTTCAAAGATCGAGTGAATTCTAAAAACACCTATATAATTTAATTGGGGCAATTTTTGACGAAGATATGGCCATTTATTTCAAGGTAGACCCTATTTAATGCTTTCCATATATTTTCTGTTAATAACCAATATCCCTTAATATCTTTTTTAGATGAGTCGGAAGTCAAATTATTTTAATGCAGTTTTGATTCAAAGATTGAGTGAATTCTAAGAACACCTTTATAATTGAAATGGAGCAATTTGAGACGAAGATATGGCCATTTATTTCAAGGTAGACCCTATTTAATGCTTTCCATATATTTTCTATTTATCGAAGAATATCCCTTAATATCTTTCTTAGATGAGTCGGAAGTCAAATTATTTTAATGCAGTTTCGTTTCAAAGATCAAGTGAATTCTCAAAAAACACCTTTATAATTGAAATGGGGCAATTTTTGACGAAGATATGGCCATTTATTTCAAGGTAGACCCTATTTAATGCTTTCCATATATTTTCTATTTATCGAACAATATCCCTTAATATCTTTCTTAGATGAGTCGGAAGACAAATTATTTTAATGCAGTTTTGTTCCAAAGATCGAGCGAATTTTAAAAACACCTTTTTAATTGAAATGGGGCAATTTGAGACGAAGATATGGCCATTTATTTCAAGGTAGACCCTATTTAATGCTTTCCATATATTTTCTATTTATCGAAGAATATCCCTTAATGTCTTTCTTAGATGAGTCGGAAGTCAAATTATTTTAATGCAGTTTTGTTCCAAAGATTGAGTGAATTCTAAAAACACCTTTATAATTGAAATGGGTCAATTTTTGACGAAGATATGGCCATTTATTTCAAGGTTGACCCTATTTAATGTTTGGCTTATATTTTCTACTAATCGAAGAAAATCTCTTAATATCTTTCTTAGATGAGTCGGAAGTCAAATTATTTTAATGCAGTTTTGTTGCAAAGATCGATTGAATTCTAAAAACACCTTTATAATTGAAATGGGGCAATTTTTGACGAAGATATGGCCATTTATTTCAAGGTAGACCCTATTTAATGCTTTCCATATATTTTATATTTATCGAAGAATATCCCTTAATATCTTACTTAGATGAGTCGGAAGTCAAATTATTTTAATGCAGTTTTGTTCCAAAGATCGAGTGAATTCTAACAACACCTTTATACTTGAAGTGGGGCAATTTTTGACGAAGATATGGCCATTTATTTCAAGGTAGACCCTATTTAATGCTTTCCATATATTTTCTATTAATCAATAATATCCCTTAATATCTTTCTTAGATGAGTCGGAAGTCAAATTATTTTGATGCAGTTTCGTTTCAAAGATCAAGTGAATTCTCAAAAAACACCTTTATAATTGAAATGGGGCAGTTTTTGACGAAGATATGGCCATTTATTTCAAGGTAGAGCCTATTAAATGCTTTCCATATATTTTCTATTTATCGAAGAATATCCCTTAATATCTTTCTTAGATGAGTCGGAAGTCAAATTATTTTAATGCAGTTTTGTTCCAAAGATCGAGCGAATTTTAAAAACATCTTTATAATTGAAATGGGGCAATTTGAGACGAAGATATGGCCATTTATTTTAAGGTAGACCCTATTTAATGTTTGGCTTATATTTTCTATTAATCGAAGAATATCCCTTAATATCTTTCTTAGATGAGTCGGAAGTCAAATTATTTTAATGCAGTTTTGTTTCAAAGATCAAGTGAATTCTAAAAACACCTTTATAATTGAAATGGGGCAATTTTAGACGAAGATATGGCCATTTATTTCAAGGTAGAGCCTATTTAATGCTTTCCATATATTTTCTGTTGATCAAAGAATATCCCTTAATATCTTTCTTAGGTGAGTCGGAAGTCAAATTGTTTTAATGCAGTTTTGTTCCAAAGATGAAATGGGGCAATTTTTGACGAAGATATGGCCATTTATTTCAAGGTAGACCCTATTTAATGCTTTCCATATATTTTCTGTTAATAAACAATATCCCTTAATATTTTTCTTAGATGAGTCGGAAGTCAAATTATTTTAATGCAGTTTTGTTTCAAAGATTGAGTGAATTCTAAAAACACCTTTATAATTGAAATGGAGCAATTTGAGACGAAGATATGGCCATTTATTTCAAGGTAGACCCTATTTAATGCTTTCCATATATTTTCTATTTATCGAAGAATATCCCTTAATATCTTTCTTAGATGAGTCGGAAGTCAAATTATTTTAATGCAGTTTCGTTTCAAAGATCAAGTGAATTCTCAAAAAACACCTTTATAATTGAAATGGGGCAATTTTTGACGAAGATATGGCCATTTATTTCAAGGTAGAGCCTATTAAATGCTTTCCATATATTTTCTATTTATCGAAGAATATCCCTTAATATCTTTCTTAGATAAGTCGGAAGTCAAATTATTTTAATGCAGTTTTGTTCCAAAGATCGAGCGAATTCTAAAAACATCTTTATAATTGAAATGGGGCAATTTTTGACGAAGATATGGCCATTTATTTCAAGGTAGACCCTATTTAATGCTTTTCATATATTTTCTGTTAATCAACAATATCCCTTAATATCTTTCTTAGATGAGTCGGAAGTCAAATTATTTTAATGCCGTTTTGTTCCAAAGATTGAGTGAATTCTAAAAACACCTTTCTTATTTAAATGGGGCAATTTGAGACGAAGATATGGCCATTTATTTCAAGGTTGACCCTATTTAATGTTTGGCTTATATTTTCTATTAATCGAAGAATATCTCTTAATATCTTTCTTAGATGAGTCGGAAGTCAAATTATTTTAATGCAGTTTTGTTCCAAAGATCAATTAAATTCTAAAAACACCTTTATAATTGAAATGGGGCAATGTTTGACGAAGATATGGCCATTTATTTCAAGGTAGACCCTATTTAATGCTTTCCATATATTTTCTATTTATCGAAGAATATCCCTTAATATCTTTCTTAGATGAGTCGGAAATCAAATTATTTTAATGCAGTTTTGTTCCAAAGATCGATTGAATTCTAAAAACACCTTTATAATTGAAATGGGGCAATTTTTGACGAAGATATGGCCATTTATTTCAAGGTAGACCCTATTTAATGCTTTCCATATATTTTCTATTTATCGAATATCCCTTAATATCTTTCTTAGATGAGTCGGAAGTCAAATTATTTTAATGCAGTTTTGTTTCAAAGATCGAGTGAATTCTAAAAACACCTATATAATTTAATTGGGACAATTTTTACGAAGATATGGCCATTTATTTCAAGGTAGACCCTATTTAATGCTTTCCATATATTTTCTATTTATCGAAGAATATCCCTTAATATCTTTCTTAGATCAGTCGGAAGTCAAATTATTTTAGTGCAGTTTTGTTCCAAAGGTCGAATGAATTCTAAAAACACCTATATAATTTAATTGGGACAATTTTTACGAAGATATGGCCATTTATTTCAAGGTAGACCCTATTTAATGCTTTCCATATATTTTCTATTAATCGAAGAATATCCCTTAATATCTGTCTTAGATGAGTCGGAAGTTAAATTATTTTAATGCAGTTTTGTTCCAAAGATCGATTAAATTCTAAAAACACCTTTATAATTGAAATGGGGCAATTTTTTACGAAGATATGGCCATTTATTTCAAGGTTGACCCTATTTAATGTTTGGCTTATATTTTCTATTAATCGAAGAATATCTCTTAATATCTTTCTTAGATGAGTCGGAAGTCAAATTATTTTAATGCAGTTTTGTTGCAAAGATCGAGAGAATTCTAAAAACACCTTTATAATTGAAATGGGGCAATTTTGGACGAAGATATGGCCATTTATTTCAAGGTAGACCCTATAGAATGCTTTCCATATATTTTCTGTTAATCAACAATATCTTTCTTAGATGAGTCGAAAGTCAAATTATTTTAATGCAGTTTGGTCCAAAGATTGAGTGAATTCTAAAAACACCTTTATAATTGAAATGGGGCAATTTGAGACAAAGATATGGCCATTTATTTCAAGGTTGACCCTATTTAATGCTTTCCATATATTTTCTATTTATCGAAGAATATCCCTTAATATCTTTTTTAGATGAGTCGGAAGTCAAATTATTTTAATGCAGTTTTGTTCCAAAGATCAAGTGAATTTTAAAAACACCTTTATAATTGAAATAAGGCAATTTTTGACGAAGATATGGCCATTTATTTCAAGGTAGAGCCTATTTAATGCTTTCCATATATTTTCTGTTAATCAAAAATATCCCTTAATATCTTTCTTAGATGAGTCGGAAGTCAAATTATTTTAATGCAGTTTTGTTCCAAAGATCAAGCGAATTCTAAAAACGTCTTTATAATTGAAATGGGGCAATTTTTGACGAAGATATGGCCATTTATTTCAAGGTAGACCCTATTTAATGCTTTCCATATATTTTCTGCTAATCGAAGAATATCCCTTAATATCTTTTTTAGATGAGTCGGAAGTCAAATTATTTTAATGCAGTTTTGTTTCAAAGATCGAGTGAATTCTAAAAACACCTTTATAATTGAAATGGGGCAATTTTAGACGAAGATATGGCCATTTATTTCAAGGTAGACCCTATTTAATGCTTTCCATATATTTTCTATTTATCGAAGAATATCCCTTAATATCTTTCTTAGATGAGTCGGAAGTCAAATTATTTTAATGCAGTTTCGTTTCAAAGATCAAGTGAATTCTCAAAAACACCTTTATAATTGAAATGGGGCAATTTTTGACGAAGATATGGCCATTTATTTTAAGGTAGACCCTATTTAATGCTTTCCATATATTTTCTATTAATCGAAGCAATATCCCTTAATATCTTTCTTAGATGAGTCGGAAGTCAAATTATTTTAATGCAGTTTTGTTTCAAAGATCGAGTGAATTCTAAAAAACACCTTTATAATTGAAATGGGGCAATTTGAGACGAAGATATGGCCATTTATTTCAAGGTAGACCCTATTTAATGCTTTCCATATATTTTCTATTTATCGAAGAATATCCCTTAATATCTTTCTTAGATGAGTCGGAAGTCAAATTATTTTAATGCAGTTTTGTTTCAAAGATCAAGTAAATTCTCAAAAACACCTTTATAATTGAAATGGGGCAATTTTTGACGAAGATATGGCCATTTATTTCAAGGTAGAGCCTATTTAATGCTTTCCATATATTTTCTATTTATCGAAGAATATCCCTTAATATCTTTCTTAGATGAGTCGGAAGTCAAATTATTTTAATGCAGTTTTGTTCCAAAGATCGAGTGAATTCTAAAAACACCTTTATAATTGAAATGGGGCAATTTGAGACGAAGATATGGCCATTTATTTCAAGGTAGACCCTATTTAATGCTTTTCCATATATTTTCTGTTAATCAACAATATCCCTTAATATCTTTCTTAGATGAGTCGGAAGTCAAATTATTTTAATGCAGTTTTGTTCCAAAGATTGAGTGAATTCTAAAAACACCTTTCTAATTGAAATGGGTCAATTTTTGACGAAGATATGGCCATTTATTTCAAGGTAGACCCTATTTAATGCTTGCCTTATATTTTCTACTAATCGAAGAATATCCCTTAATATCTTTCTTAGATAAGTCGGAAGTCAAATTATTTTAATGCAGTTTTGTTGCAAAGATCGAGTGAATTCTAAAAACACCTTTATAATTGAAATGGGGCAATTTTTGACGAAGATATGGCCATTTATTTCAACGTAGACCCTATTTAATGCTTTCCATATATTTTCTATTTATCGAAGATTATCCCTTAATATCTTTCTTAGATGAGTCGAAGTCAAATTATTTTAATGCAGTTTTGTTCCAAAGATCGAGCGAATTTTAAAAACATCTTTATAATTGAAATGGGGCAATTTGAGACGAAGATATGGCCATTTATTTCAAGGTAGACCCTATTTAATGCTTTTCATATATTTTCTGTTAATCAAAAATATCCCTTAATATCTTTCTTAGATGAGTCGGAAGTCAAATTATTTTAATGCCGTTTTGTTCCAAAGATTGAGTGAATTTTAAAAACACCTTTGTTATTGAAATGGGGCAATTTTTTACGAAGATATGGCCATTTATTTCAAGGTTGACCCTATTTAATGTTTGGCTTATATTTTCTACTAATCGAAGAATATCTCTTAATATCTTTCTTAGATGAGTCGGAAGTCAAATTATTTTAATGCAGTTTTGTTGCAAAGATCGATTGAATTCTAAAAACACCTTTATAATTGAAAGGGGGCAATTTTTGACGAAGATATGGCCATTTATTTCAAGGTAGACCCTATTTAATGCTTTCCATATATTTTATATTTATCGAAGAATATCCCTTAATATCTTACTTAGATGAGTCGGAAGTCAAATTATTTTAATGCAGTTTTGTTCCAAAGATCGAGTGAATTCTAAAAACACCTTTATAATTGAAATGGGGCAATTTGAGACGAAGATATGGCCATTTATTTCAAGGTAGACCCTATTTAATGCTTTCCATATATTTTCTATTAATCAAAGAATATCCCTTAATATCTTTCTTAGATGAGTCGGAAGTCAAATTATTTTAATGCAGTTTTGTTCCAAAGATCGAGTGAATTCTAAAAACACCTTTATAATTGAAATCGGGCAATTTTAGACGAAGATATGGCCATTTATTTCAAGGTAGACCCTATTTAATGTTTGGCTTATATTTTCTATTAATCGAAGAATATCCCTTAATATCTTTCTTAGATGAGTCGGAAGTCAAATTATTTTAATGCAGTTTTGTTGCAAAGATCGATTGAATTCTAAAAACACGTTTATAATTGAAATGGGGCAATTTTTGACGAAGATATGGCCATTTATTTCAAGGTAGACCCTATTTAATGCTTTCCATATATTTTCTATTAATCAACCAATATCTTTCTTAGATGAGTCGAAAGTCAAATTATTTTAATGCAGTTTTGTTCCAAAGATCGAGCGAATTTTAAAAACATCTTTATAATTGAAATGGGGCAATTTGAGACGAAGATATGGCCATTTATTTCAAGGTTGACCCTATTTAATGTTTGGCTTATATTTTCTATTAATCGAAGAATATCCCTTAATATCTTTCTTAGATGAGTCGGAAGTCAAATTATTTTAATGCAGTTTTGTTTCAAAGATCAAGTGAATTCTAAAAACACCTTTATAATTGAAATGAGGCAATTTTAGACGAAGACATGGCCATTTATTTCAAGGTAGACCCTATTTAATGCTTTCCATATATTTTCTGTTAATAAACAATATCCCTTAATATTTTTCTTAGATGAGTCGGAAGTCAAATTATTTTAATGCAGTTTTGTTCCAAAGATCGAGTGAATTCTAAAAACACCTTTATAATTGAAATGGGGCAATTTTTGACGAAGATATGGCCATTTATTTCAAGGTAGACCCTATTTAATGCTTTCCATATATTTTCTGTTAATAAACAATATCCCTTAATATTTTTTTAGATGAGTCGGAAGTCAAATTATTTTAATGCAGTTTTGTTTCAAAGATTGAGTGAATTCTAAAAACACCTTTATAATTGAAATGGAGCAATTTGAGACGAAGATATGGCCATTTATTTCAAGGTAGACCCTATTTAATGCTTTCCATATATTTTCTATTTATCGAAGAATATCCCTTAATATCTTTCTTAGATGAGTCGGAAGTCAAATTATTTTAATGCAGTTTCGTTTCAAAGATCAAGTGAATTCTCAAAAAACACCTTTATAATTGAAATGGGGCAATTTTTGACGAAGATATGGCCATTTATTTCAAGGTAGAGCCTATTAAATGCTTTCCATATATTTTCTATTTATCGAAGAATATCCCTTAATATCTTTCTTAGATGAGTCGGAAGTCAAATTATTTTAATGCAGTTTTGTTCCAAAGATCGAGCGAATTCTAAAAACATCTTTATAATTGAAATGGGGCAATTTGAGACGAAGATATGGCCATTTATTTCAAGGTAGACCCTATTTAATGCTTTTCATATATTTTCTGTTAATCAACAATATCCCTTAATATCTTTCTTAGATGAGTCGGAAGTCAAATTATTTTAATGCCGTTTTGTTCCAAAGATTGAGTGAATTCTAAAAACACCTTTCTTATTTAAATGGGGCAATTTGAGACGAAGATATGGCCATTTATTTCAAGGTTGACCCTATTTAAAGTTTGGCTTATATTTTCTATTAATCGAAGAATATCTCTTAATATCTTTCTTAGATGAGTCGGAAGTCAAATTATTTTAATGCAGTTTTGTTTCAAAGATCAATTAAATTCTAAAAACACCTTTATAATTGAAATGGGGCAATGTTTGACGAAGATATGGCCATTTATTTCAAGGTAGACCCTATTTAATGCTTTCCATATATTTTCTATTTATCGAAGAATATCCCTTAATATCTTTCTTAGATGAGTCGGAAATCAAATTATTTTAATGCAGTTTTGTTCCAAAGATCGATTGAATTCTAAAAACACCTTTATAATTGAAATGGGGCAATTTTTGACGAAGATATGGCCATTTATTTCAAGGTAGACCCTATTTAATGCTTTCCATATATTTTCTGTTAATAAACAATATCCCTTAATATCTTTTTTAGATGAGTCGGAAGTCAAATTATTTTAATGCAGTTTTGTTTCAAAGATCGAGTGAATTCTAAAAACACCTATATAATTTAATTGGGGCAATTTTTACGAAGATATGGCCATTTATTTCAAGGTAGACCCTATTTAATGCTTTCCATATATTTTCTATTTATCGAATATCCCTTAATATCTTTCTTAGATGAGTCGGAAGTCAAATTATTTTAATGCAGTTTTGTTTCAAAGATCGAGTGAATTCTAAAAACACCTATATAATTTAATTGGGGTAATTTTTGACGAAGATATGGCCATTTATTTCAAGGTAGACCCTATTTAATGCTTTCCATATATTTTCTGTTAATCAACAATATCCCTTAATATCTTTCTTAGATGAGTCGGAAGTTAAATTATTTTAATGCAGTTTTGTTCCAAAGAATTCTAAAAACACCTTTATAATTAAAATGGGGCAATTTTTTACGAAGATATGGCCATTTATTTCAAGGTTGAGCCTATTTAATGTTTGGCTTATATTTTCTATTAATCGAAGAATATCTCTTAATATCTTTCTTAGATGAGTCGGAAGTCAAATTATTTTAATGCAGTTTTGTTCCAAAGATCGAGCGAATTCTAAAAACATCTTTATAATTGAAATGGGGCAATTTTGGACGAAGATATGGCCATTTATTTCAAGGTAGACCCTATAGAATGCTTTCCATATATTTTCTGTTAATCAACAATATCTTTCTTAGATGAGTCGAAAAGTCAAATTTTTTTAAATGCAGTTTTGTTTCAAAGATCAAGTGAATTCTAAAAACACCTTTATAATTTGAAATGGGGCAATTTGAGACAAAGATATGGCCATTTATTTCAAGGTTGAGCCTATTTAATGCTTTCCATATATTTTCTATTTATCGAAGAATATCCCTTAATATCTTTCTTAGATGAGTCGGAAGTCAAATTATTTTAATGCAGTTTTGTTCCAAAGATCGAGCGAATTTTAAAAACATCTTTATAATTGAAATGGGGCAATTTGAGACGAAGATATGGCCATTTATTTCAAGGTAGACCCTATTTAATGCTTTTCATATATTTTCTGTTAATCAACAATATCCCTTAATATCTTTCTTAGATGAGTCGGAAGTCAAATTATTTTAATGCCGTTTTGTTCCAAAGATTGAGTGAATTTTAAAAACACCCTTGTTATTGAAATGGGGCAATTTTTTACGAAGATATGGCCATTTATTTCAAGGTTGACCCTATTTAATGTTTGGCTTATATTTTCTACTAATCGAAGAATATCTCTTAATATCTTTCTTAGATGAGTCGGAAGTCAAATTATTTTAATGCAGTTTTGTTGCAAAGATCGATTGAATTCTAAAAACACCTTTATAATTGAAATGGGGCAATTTTTGACGAAGATATGGCCATTTATTTCAAGGTAGACCCTATTTAATGCTTTCCATATATTTTATATTTATCGAAGAATATCCCTTAATATCTTTTTTAGATGAGTCGGAAGTCAAATTATTTTAATGCAGTTTGTTTCAAAGATTGAGTGAATTCTAAAAACACCTTTATAATTGAAATGGAGCAATTTGAGACGAAGATATGGCCCATTTATTTCAAGGTAGAGCCTATTTAATGCTTTCCATATATTTTCTATTTATCGAAGAATATCCCTTAATATCTTCCTTAGATGAGTCGGAAGTCAAATTATTTTAATGCAGTTTCGTTTCAAAGATCAAGTGAATTCTAAAAACACCTTTATAATTGAAATGGGGCAATTTTTGACGAAGATATGGCCATTTATTTCAAGGTAGAGCCTATTAAATGCTTTCCATATATTTTCTATTTATCGAAGAATATCCCTTAATATCTTTCTTAGATGAGTCGGAAGTCAAATTATTTTAATGCAGTTTTGTTTCAAAGATCAAGTGAATTCTAAAAACATATTTATAATTGAAATGAGGCAATTTTAGACGAAGACATGGCCATTTATTTCAAGGTGGAGCCTATTTAATGCTTTCGATATATTTTCTATTTATCGAAGAATATCCCTTAATATCTTTCTTAGATGAGTCGGAAGTCAAATTATTTTAATGCAGTTTTGTTCCAAAGATCGAGTGAATTCTAAAAACACCTTTATAATTGAAATGGGGCAATATTTGACGAAGATATGGCCATTTATTTTAAGGTAGACCCTATTTAATGCTTTCCATATATTTTCTGTTAATAACCAATATCCCTTAATATCTTTTTTAGATGAGTCGGAAGTCAAATTATTTTAATGCAGTTTTGATTCAAAGATTGAGTGAATTCTAAGAACACCTTTATAATTGAAATGGAGCAATTTGAGACGAAGATATGGCCATTTATTTCAAGGTAGACCCTATTTAATGCTTTCCATATATTTTCTATTTATCGAAGAATATCCCTTAATATCTTTCTTAGATGAGTCGGAAGTCAAATTATTTTAATGCAGTTTCGTTTCAAAGATCAAGTAAATTCTCAAAAAACACCTTTATAATTGAAATGGGGCAATTTTTGACGAAGATATGGCCATTTATTTCAAGGTAGAGCCTATTAAATGCTTTCCATATATTTTCTATTTATCGAAGAATATCCCTTAATATCTTTCTTAGATGAGTCGGAAGTCAAATTATTTTAATGCAGTTTTGTTCCAAAGATCGAGCGAAATTTAAAAACATCTTTATAATTGAAATGGGGCAATTTGAGACGAAGATATGACCATTTATTTCAAGGTAGACCCTATTTAATGCTTTTCATATATTTTCTGTTAATCAAGAATATCCCTTAATATCTTTCTTAGATGAGTCGGAAGTCAAATTATTTTAATGCCGTTTTGTTCCAAAGATTGAGTGAATTTTAAAAACACCTTTCTTATTGAAATGGCTCAATTTTTTACGAAGATATGACCATTTATTTCAAGGTTGACCCTATTTAATGTTTGGCTTATATTTTCTACTAATCGAAGAATATCTCTTAATATCTTTCTTAGATGAGTCGGAAGTCAAATTATTTTAATGCAGTTTTGTTGCAAAGATCGATTGAATTCTAAAAACACCTTTATAATTGAAATGGGGCAATTTTTGACGAAGATATGGCCATTTATTTCAAGGTAGACCCTATTTAATGCTTTCCATATATTTTATATTTATCGAAGAATATCCCTTAATATCTTACTTAGATGAGTCGGAAGTCAAATTATTTTAATGCAGTTTTGTTCCAAAGATCGAGTGAATTCTAACAACACCTTTATACTTGAAGTGGGGCAATTTTTGACGAAGATATGGCCATTTATTTCAAGGTAGACCCTATTTAATGCTTTCCATATATTTTCTATTAATCAATAATATCCCTTAATATCTTTCTTAGATGAGTCGGAAGTCAAATTATTTTAATGCAGTTTTGTTGCAAAGATCGAGTGAATTCTAAGAACACCTTTATAATTTAAATGGAGCAATTTGAGACGAAGATATGGCCATTTATTTCAAGGTAGACCCTATTTAATGCTTTCCATATATTTTCTATTAATCAATAATATCCCTTAATATCTTTCTTAGATGAGTCGGAAGTCAAATTATTTTAATGCAGTTTTGTTCCAAAGAATTCTAAAAACACCTTTATTATTGAAATGGGGCAATTTTTTACGAAGATATGGCCATTTATTTCAAGGTTGACCCTATTTAATGTTTGGCTTATATTTTCTATTAATCGAAGAATATCCCTTAATATCTTTCTTAGATGAGTCGGAAGTCAAATTATTTTAATGCAGTTTTGTTTCAAAGATCAAGTGAATTCTAAAAACACCTTTATAATTGAAATGGGGCAATTTTAGACGAAGACATGGCCATTTATTTCAAGGTAGACCCTATTTAATGCTTTCCATATATTTTCTGTTAATAAACAATATCCCTTAATATTTTTCTTAGATGAGTCGGAAGTCAAATTATTTTAATGCAGTTTTGTTCCAAAGATCCAGTGAATTCTAAAAACACCTTTATAATTGAAATGGGGCAATTTTTGACGAAGATATGCCCATTTATTTCAAGGTAGACCTTATTTAATGCTTTCCATATATTTTCTGTTAATAAACAATATCCCTTAATATTTTTTTTAGATGAGTCGGAAGTCAAATTATTTTAATGCAGTTTTGTTTCAAAGATTGAGTGAATTCTAAAAACACCTTTATAATTGAAATGGAGCAATTTGAGACGAAGATATGGCCATTTATTTCAAGGTAGACCCTATTTAATGCTTTCCATATATTTCCTATTTATCGAAGAATATCCCTTAATATCTTTCTTAGATAAGTCGGAAGTCAAATTATTTTAATGCAGTTTCGTTTCAAAGATCAAGTGAATTCTCAAAAAACACCTTTATAATTGAAATGGGGCAATTTTTGACGAAGATATGGCCATTTATTTCAAGGTAGAGCCTATTAAATGCTTTCCATATATTTTCTATTTATCGAAGAATATCCCTTAATATCTTTCTTAGATGAGTCGGAAGTCAAATTATTTTAATGCAGTTTTGTTCCAAAGATCGAGCGAATTCTAAAAACATCTTTATAATTGAAATGGGGCAATTTGAGACGAAGATATGGCCATTTATTTCAAGGTAGACCCTATTTAATGCTTTTCATATATTTTCTGTTAATCAACAATATCCCTTAATATCTTTCTTAGATGAGTCGGAAGTCAAATTATTTTAATGCCGTTTTGTTCCAAAGATTGAGTGAATTCTAAAAACACCTTTATAATTGAAATGGGGCAATTTGGGACGAAGATATGGCCATTTATTTCAAGGTTGACCCTATTTAAAGTTTGGCTTATATTTTCTATTAATCGAAGAATATCTCTTAATATCTTTCTTAGATGAGTCGGAAGTCAAATTATTTTAATGCAGTTTTGTTTCAAAGATCAATTAAATTCTAAAAACACCTTTATAATTGAAATGGGGCAATTTTTGACGAAGATATGGCCATTTATTTCAAGGTAGACCCTATTTAATGCTTTCCATATATTTTCTATTTATCGAAGAATATCCCTTAATATCTTTCTTAGATGAGTCGAAAGTCAAATTATTTTAATGCAGTTTTGTTCCAAAGATCGAGCGAATTCTAAAAACATCTTTATAATTGAAATGGGGCAATTTTGGACGAAGATATGGCCATTTATTTCAAGGTAGACCCTATAGAATGCTTTCCATATATTTTCTGTTAATCAACAATATCCCTTAATATCTTTCTTAGATGAGTCGGAAGTCAAATTATTTTAATGCAGTTTTGTTCCAAAGATCGAGCGAATTTTAAAAACACCCTTGTTATTGAAATGGGGCAATTTTTTACGAAGATATGGCCATTTATTTCAAGGTTGACCCTATTTAATGTTTGGCTTATATTTTCTACTAATCGAAGAATATCCCTTAATATCTTTCTTAGATGAGTCGGAAGTCAAATTATTTTAATGCAGTTTTGTTGCAAAGATCGATTGAATTCTAAAAACACCTTTATAATTGAAATGGGGCAATTTTTGACGAAGATATGGCCATTTATTTCAAGGTAGAGGCTATTTAATGCTTTCCATATATTTTCTATTTATCGAAGAATATCCCTTAATATCTTTCTTAGATGAGTCGGAAGTCAACTAATTTTAATGCAGTTTTGTTTCGAAGATCGATTGAATTCTAAAAACACCTTTATAATTGAAATTGGGCAATTTTTGACGAAGATATGGCCATTTATTTCAAGGTAGACCCTATTTAATGCTTTCCATATATTTTCTATTTATCGAAGAATATCCCTTAGTATCTTTCTTAGATGAGTCGGAAGTCAAATTATTTTAATGCAGTTGTGTTTCAAAGATCGAGCGAATTTTAAAAACATCTTTATAATTGAAATGGGGCAATTTTGGACGAAGATATGGCCATTTATTTCAAGGTAGACCCTATTTAATGCTTTCCATATATTTTCTGTTAATAAACAATATCCCTTAATATCTTTCTTTGATGAGTCGGACGTCAAATTATTTTAATGCAGTTTTGTTTTAAAGATTGAGTGAATTCTAAAAACACCTTTCTAATTGAAATGGGGCAATTGTTGACGAAGATATGGCCATTTATTTCAAGGTAGAGCCTATTTAATGCTTTCCATATATTTTCTATTTATCGAAGAATATCCCTTAATATCTTTCTTAGATGAGTCGGAAGTCAAATTATTTTAATGCAGTTTTGTTCCAAAGATCGAGCGAATTTTAAAAACATCTTTATAATTGAAATGGGGCAATTTGAGACGAAGATATGGCCATTTATTTCAAGGTAGACCCTATTTAATGCTTTTCATATATTTTCTGTTAATCAAACATATCCCTTAATATCTTTCTTAGATGAGTCGGAAGTCAAATTATTTTAATGCCGTTTTGTTCCAAAGATTGAGTGAATTTTAAAAACACCCTTGTTATTGAAATGGGGCAATTTTTTACGAAGATATGGCCATTTATTTCAAGGTTGACCCTATTTAATGTTTGGCTTATATTTTCTACTAATCGAAGAATATCTCTTAATATCTTTCTTAGATGAGTCGGAAGTCAAATTATTTTAATGCAGTTTTGTTGCAAAGATCGATTGAATTCTAAAAACACCTTTATAATTGAAAGGGGGCAATTTTTGACGAAGATATGGCCATTTATTTCAAGGTAGACCCTATTTAATGCTTTCCATATATTTTATATTTATCGAAGAATATCCCTTAATATCTTACTTAGATGAGTCGAAAGTCAAATTATTTTAATGCAGTTTTGTTCCAAAGATCGAGTGAATTCTAACAACACCTTTATACTTGAAGTGGTGCAATTTTTGACGAAGATATGGCCATTTATTTCAAGGTAGACCCTATTTAATGCTTTCCATATATTTTCTATTAATCAATAATATCCCTTAATATCTTTCTTAGATGAGTCGGAAGTCAAATTATTTTAATGCAGTTTTGTTCCAAAGAATTCTAAAAACACCTTTATTATTGAAATGGGGCAATTTTTTACGAAGATATGGCCATTTATTTCAAGGTTGACCCTATTTAATGTTTGGCTTATATTTTCTATTAATCGAAGAATATCCCTTAATATCTTTCTTAGATGAGTCGGAAGTCAAATTATTTTAATGCAGTTTTGTTTCAAAGATCAAGTGAATTCTAAAAACACCTTTATAATTGAAATGGGGCAATTTTAGACGAAGACATGGCCATTTATTTCAAGGTAGACCCTATTTAATGCTTTCCATATATTTTCTGTTAATAAACAATATCCCTTAATATTTTTCTTAGATGAGTCGGAAGTCAAATTATTTTAATGCAGTTTTGTTCCAAAGATCGAGTGAATTCTAAAAACACCTTTATAATTGAAATGGGGCATTTTTTGACGAAGATATGGCCATTTATTTCAAGGTAGACCCTATTTAATGCTTTCCATATATTTTCTGTTAATAAACAATATCCCTTAATATTTTTTTTAGATGAGTCGGAAGTCAAATTATTTTAATGCAGTTTTGTTTCAAAGATTGAGTGAATTCTAAAAACACCTTTATAATTGAAATGGAGCAATTTGAGACGAAGATATGGCCATTTATTTCAAGGTAGACCCTATTTAATGCTTTCCATATATTTTCTATTTATCGAAGAATATCCCTTAATATCTTTCTTAGATGAGTCGGAAGTCAAATTATTTTAATGCAGTTTCGTTTCAAAGATCAAGTGAATTCTCAAAAAACACCTTTATAATTGAAATGGGGCAATTTTTGACGAAGATATGGCCATTTATTTCAAGGTAGAGCCTATTAAATGCTTTCCATATATTTTCTATTTATCGAAGAATATCCCTTAATATCTTTCTTAGATGAGTCGGAAGTCAAATTATTTTAATGCAGTTTTGTTCCAAAGATCGATTGAATTCTAAAAACATCTTTATAATTGAAATGGGGCAATTTGAGACGAAGATATGGCCATTTATTTCAAGGTAGACCCTATTTAATGCTTTTCATATATTTTCTGTTAATCAACAATATCCCTTAATATCTTTCTTAGATGAGTCGGAAGTCAAATTATTTTAATGCCGTTTTGTTCCAAAGATTGAGTGAATTCTAAAAACACCTTTATAATTGAAATGGGGCAATTTGGGACGAAGATATGGCCATTTATTTCAAGGTTGACCCTATTTAAAGTTTGGCTTATATTTTCTATTAATCGAAGAATATCTCTTAATATCTTTCTTAGATGAGTCGGAAGTCAAATTATTTTAATGCAGTTTTGTTTCAAAGATCAATTAAATTCTAAAAACACCTTTATAATTGAAATGGGGCAATTTTTGACGAAGATATGGCCATTTATTTCAAGGTAGACCCTATTTAATGCTTTCCATATATTTTCTATTTATCGAAGAATATCCCTTAATATCTTTCTTAGATGAGTCGAAAGTCAAATTATTTTAATGCAGTTTTGTTCCAAAGATCGAGCGAATTCTAAAAACATCTTTATAATTGAAATGGGGCAATTTTGGACGAAGATATGGCCATTTATTTCAAGGTAGACCCTATAGAATGCTTTCCATATATTTTCTGTTAATCAACAATATCCCTTAATATCTTTCTTAGATGAGTCGGAAGTCAAATTATTTTAATGCAGTTTTGTTCCAAAGATCGAGCGAATTTTAAAAACACCCTTGTTATTGAAATGGGGCAATTTTTTACGAAGATATGGCCATTTATTTCAAGGTTGACCCTATTTAATGTTTGGCTTATATTTTCTACTAATCGAAGAATATCCCTTAATATCTTTCTTAGATGAGTCGGAAGTCAAATTATTTTAATGCAGTTTTGTTGCAAAGATCGAGTGAATTCTAAAAACACCTTTATAATTGAAATGGGGCAATTTTTGACGAAGATATGGCCATTTATTTCAAGGTAGAGGCTATTTAATGCTTTCCATATATTTTCTATTTATCGAAGAATATCCCTTAATATCTTTCTTAGATGAGTCGGAAGTCAACTAATTTTAATGCAGTTTTGTTTCGAAGATCGATTGAATTCTAAAAACACCTTTATAATTGAAATTGGGCAATTTTTGACGAAGATATGGCCATTTATTTCAAGGTAGACCCTATTTAATGCTTTCCATATATTTTCTATTTATCGAAGAATATCCCTTAGTATCTTTCTTAGATGAGTCGGAAGTCAAATTATTTTAATGCAGTTGTGTTTCAAAGATCGAGCGAATTTTAAAAACATCTTTATAATTGAAATGGGGCAATTTTGGACGAAGATATGGCCATTTATTTCAAGGTAGACCCTATTTAATGCTTTCCATATATTTTCTGTTAATAAACAATATCCCTTAATATCTTTCTTTGATGAGTCGGACGTCAAATTATTTTAATGCAGTTTTGTTTTAAAGATTGAGTGAATTCTAAAAACACCTTTCTAATTGAAATGGGGCAATTGTTGACGAAGATATGGCCATTTATTTCAAGGTAGAGCCTATTAAATGCTTTCCATATATTTTCTATTTATCGAAGAATATCCCTTAATATCTTTCTTAGATGAGTCGGAAGTCAAATTATTTTAATGCAGTTTTGTTCCAAAGATTGAGCGAATTTTAAAAACATCTTTATAATTGAAATGGGGCAATTTGAGACGAAGATATGGCCATTTATTTCAAGGTAGACCCTATTTAATGCTTTTCATATATTTTCTGTTAATCAAACATATCCCTTAATATCTTTCTTAGATGAGTCGGAAGTCAAATTATTTTAATGCCGTTTTGTTCCAAAGATTGAGTGAATTTTAAAAACACCCTTGTTATTGAAATGGGGCAATTTTTTACGAAGATATGGCCATTTATTTCAAGGTTGACCCTATTTAATGTTTGGCTTATATTTTCTACTAATCGAAGAATATCTCTTAATATCTTTCTTAGATGAGTCGGAAGTCAAATTATTTTAATGCAGTTTTGTTGCAAAGATCGATTGAATTCTAAAAACACCTTTATAATTGAAAGGGGGCAATTTTTGACGAAGATATGGCCATTTATTTCAAGGTAGACCCTATTTAATGCTTTCCATATATTTTATATTTATCGAAGAATATCCCTTAATATCTTACTTAGATGAGTCGAAAGTCAAATTATTTTAATGCAGTTTTGTTCCAAAGATCGAGTGAATTCTAACAACACCTTTATACTTGAAGTGGTGCAATTTTTGACGAAGATATGGCCATTTATTTCAAGGTAGACCCTATTTAATGCTTTCCATATATTTTCTATTAATCAATGAATATCCCTTAATATCTTTCTTAGATGAGTCGGAAGTCAAATTATTTTAATGCAGTTTTGTTCCAAAGAATTCTAAAAACACCTTTATTATTAGAAATGGGGCAATTTTTTACGAAGATATGGCCATTTATTTCAAGGTTGACCCTATTTAATGTTTGGCTTATATTTTCTATTAATCGAAGAATATCCCTTAATATCTTTCTTAGATGAGTCGGAAGTCAAATTATTTTAATGCAGTTTTGTTTCAAAGATCAAGTGAATTCTAAAAACACCTTTATAATTGAAATGGGGCAATTTTAGACGAAGACATGGCCATTTATTTCAAGGTAGACCCTATTTAATGCTTTCCATATATTTTCTGTTAATAAACAATATCCCTTAATATTTTTCTTAGATGAGTCGGAAGTCAAATTATTTTAATGCAGTTTTGTTCCAAAGATCGAGTGAATTCTAAAAAGACCTTTATAATTGAAATGGGGCATTTTTTGACGAAGATATGGCCATTTATTTCAAGGTAGACCCTATTTAATGCTTTCCATATATTTTCTGTTAATAAACAATATCCCTTAATATCTTTCTTAGATGAGTCGGAAGTCAAATTATTTTAATGCAGTTTTGTTTCAAAGATTGAGTGAATTCTAAAAACACCTTTATAATTGAAATGGAGCAATTTGAGACGAAGATATGGCCATTTATTTCAAGGTAGACCCTATTTAATGCTTTCCATATATTTTCTATTTATCGAAGAATATCCCTTAATATCTTTCTTAGATGAGTCGGAAGTCAAATTATTTTAATGCAGTTTCGTTTCAAAGATCAAGTGAATTCTCAAAAAACACCTTTATAATTGAAATGGCGCAATTTTAGACGAATATATGGCCATTTATTTCAAGATAGAGCCTATTATATGCTTTCCATATATTTTCTATATATCGAAGAATATCGCTTAATATCTTTCTTAGATGAGTCGGAAGTCAAATTATTTTAATGCAGGTTTGTTCCAAAGATCGATTGAATTCTAAAAACATCTTTATAATTTGAAATGGGGCAATTTGAGACGAAGATATGGCCATTTATTTCAAGGTAGACCCTATTTAATGCTTTCCATATATTTTCTGTTAATCAACAATATCCCTTAATATCTTTCTTAGATGAGTCGGAAGTCAAATTATTTTAATGCCGTTTTGTTCCAAAGATTGAGTGAATTCTAAAAACACCTTTATAATTGAAATGGGGCAATTTGAGACGAAGATATGGCCATTTATTTCAAGGTTGACCCTATTTAAAGTTTGGCTTATATTTTCTATTAATCGAAGAATATCTCTTAATATCTTTCTTAGATGAGTCGGAAGTCAAATTATTTTAATGCAGTTTTGTTTCAAAGATCAATTAAATTCTAAAAACACCTTTATAATTGAAATGGGGCAATTTTTGACGAAGATATGGCCATTTATTTCAAGGTAGACCCTATTTAATGCTTTCCATATATTTTCTATTTATCGAAGAATATCCCTTAATATCTTTCTTAGATGAGTCGGAAGTCAACTAATTTTAATGCAGTTTCGTTTCAAAGATCAAGTGAATTCTCAAAAAACACCTTTATAATTGAAATGGGGCAATTTTTGACGAAGATATGGCCATTTATTTCAAGGTAGAGCCTATTAAATGCTTTCCATATATTTTCTATTTATCGAAGAATATCCCTTAATATCTTTCTTAGATGAGTCGGAAGTCAAATTATTTTAATGCAGTTTTGTTCCAAAGATCGATTGAATTCTAAAAACATCTTTATAATTGAAATGGGGCAATTTGAGACGAAGATATGGCCATTTATTTCAAGGTAGACCCTATTTAATGCTTTTCATATATTTTCTGTTAATCAACAATATCCCTTAATATCTTTCTTAGATGAGTCGGAAGTCAAATTATTTTAATGCCGTTTTGTTCCAAAGATCGAGCGAATTTTAAAAACACCCTTGTTATTGAAATGGGGCAATTTTTTACGAAGATATGGCCATTTATTTCCAGGTTGACCCTATTTAATGTTTGGCTTATATTTTCTACTAATCGAAGAATATCTCTTAATATCTTTCTTAGATGAGTCGGAAGTCAAATTATTTTTAATGCAGTTTTGTTGCAAAGATCGATTTGAATTCTAAAAACACCTTTATAATTTGAAATGCGGCAACTTTTGACGGAAGATATGGCCATTTATTTTCAAGGTAGACCCTATTTAATGCTTTCCATATATTTTCTATTAATCGAAGAATATCCCTTAATATCTTTCTTAGATGAGTCGGAAGTCAAATTATTTTAATGCAGTTTTGTTTCGAAGATCGATTGAATTCTAAAAACACCTTTATAATTGAAATTGGGCAATTTTTGACGAAGATATGGCTATTTATTTCAAGGTAGAGCCTATTTAATGCTTTCCATATATTTTCTATTTATCGAAGAATATCCCATTAGTATCTTTCTTAGATGAGTCGGAAGTCAAATTATTTTAATGCAGTTGTGTTTCAAAGATCGAGCGAATTTTAAAAACATCTTTATAATTGAAATGGGGCAATTTTGGACGAAGATATGGCCATTTATTTCAAGGTAGACCCTATTTAATGCTTTCCATATATTTTCTGTTAATAAACAATATCCCTTAATATCTTTCTTTGATGAGTCGGACGTCAAATTATTTTAATGCAGTTTTGTTTTAAAGATTGAGTGAATTCTAAAAACACCTTTATAATTGAAATGGGGCAATTGTTGACGAAGATATGGCCATTTATTTCAAGGTAGAGCCTATTTAATGCTTTCCATATATTTTCTATTTATCGAAGAATATCCCTTAATATCTTTCTTAGATGAGTCGGAAGTCAAATTATTTTAATGCAGTTTTGTTCCAAAGATCGAGCGAATTTTAAAAACATCTTTATAATTGAAATGGGGCAATTTGAGACGAAGATATGGCCATTTATTTCAAGGTAGACCCTATTTAATGCTTTTCATATATTTTCTATTTATCGAAGAATATCCCATAATATCTTTCTTAGATGAGTCGGAAGTCAAATTATTTTAATGCCGTTTTGTTCCAAAGATTGAGTGAATTTTAAAAACACCCTTGTTATTGAAATGGGGCAATTTTTTACGAAGATATGGCCATTTATTTCAAGGTTGACCCTATTTAATGTTTGGCTTATATTTTCTACTAATCGAAGAATATCTCTTAATATCTTTCTTAGATGAGTCGGAAGTCAAATTATTTTAATGCAGTTTTTTTGCAAAGATCGATTGAATTCTAAAAACACCTTTATAATTGAAATGGGGCAATTTTTGACGAAGATATGGCCATTTATTTCAAGGTTGACCCTATTTAATGCTTTCCATATATTTTATATTTATCGAAGAATATCCCTTAATATCTTTCTTAGATGAGTCGGAAGTCAAATTATTTTAATGCAGTTTTGTTCCAAAGATCGAGTGAATTCTAACAACACCTTTATACTTGAAGTGGTGCAATTTTTGACGAAGATATGGCCATTTATTTCAAGGTAGACCCTATTTAATGCTTTCCATATATTTTCTATTAATCAATAATATCCCTTAATATCTTTCTTAGATGAGTCGGAAGTCAAATTATTTTAATGCAGTTTTGTTCCAAAGAATTCTAAAAACACCTTTATTATTGAAATGGGGCAATTTTTTACGAAGATATGGCCATTTATTTCAAGGTTGACCCTATTTAATGTTTGGCTTATATTTTCTATTAATCGAAGAATATCCCTTAATATCTTTCTTAGATGAGTCGGAAGTCAAATTATTTTAATGCAGTTTTGTTTCAAAGATCAAGTGAATTCTAAAAACACCTTTATAATTGAAATGGGGCAATTTTAGACGAAGACATGGCCATTTATTTCAAGGTAGACCCTATTTAATGCTTTCCATATATTTTCTGTTAATAAACAATATCCCTTAATATTTTTCTTAGATGAGTCGGAAGTCAAATTATTTTAATGCAGTTTTGTTCCAAAGATCCAGTGAATTCTAAAAACACCTTTATAATTGAAATGGGGCATTTTTTGACGAAGATATGGCCATTTATTTCAAGGTAGACCCTATTTAATGCTTTCCATATATTTTCTGTTAATAAACAATATCCCTTAATATTTTTTTTTAGATGAGTCGGAAGTCAAATTATTTTAATGCAGTTTTGTTTCAAAGATTGAGTGAATTCTAAAAACACCTTTATAATTGAAATGGAGCAATTTGAGACGAAGATATGGCCATTTATTTCAAGGTAGACCCTATTTAATGCTTTCCATATATTTTCTATTTATCGAAGAATATCCCTTAATATCTTTCTTGGATGAGTCGGAAGTCAAATTATTTTAATGCAGTTTCGTTTCAAAGATCAAGTGAATTCTCAAAAAACACCTTTATAATTGAAAGGGGCAATTTTTGACGAAGATATGGCCATTTATTTCAAGGTAGAGCCTATTAAATGCTTTCCATATATTTTCTATTTATCGAAGAATATCCCTTAATATCTTTCTTAGATGAGTCGGAAGTCAAATTATTTTAATGCAGTTTTGTTCCAAAGATCGATTGAATTCTAAAAACATCTTTATAATTGAAATGGGGCAATTTGAGACGAAGATATGGCCATTTATTTCAAGGTAGACCCTATTTAATGCTTTTCATATATTTTCTGTTAATCAACAATATCCCTTAATATCTTTCTTAGATGAGTCGGAAGTCAAATTATTTTAATGCCGTTTTGTTCCAAAGATTGAGTGAATTCTAAAAACACCTTTATAATTGAAATGGGGCAATTTGAGACGAAGATATGGCCATTTATTTCAAGGTTGACCCTATTTAAAGTTTGGCTTATATTTTCTATTAATCGAAGAATATCTCTTAATATCTTTCTTAGATGAGTCGGAAGTCAAATTATTTTAATGCAGTTTTGTTTCAAAGATCAATTAAATTCTAAAAACACCTTTATAATTGAAATGGGGCAATTTTTGACGAAGATATGGCCATTTATTTCAAGGTAGACCCTATTTAATGCTTTCCATATATTTTCTATTTATCGAAGAATATCCCTTAATATCTTTCTTAGATGAGTCGAAAGTCAAATTATTTTAATGCAGTTTTGTTCCAAAGATCGAGCGAATTTTAAAAACATCTTTATAATTGAAATGGGGCAATTTTGGACGAAGATATGGCCATTTATTTCAAGGTAGACCCTATAGAATGCTTTCCATATATTTTCTGTTAATCAACAATATCCCTTAATATCTTTCTTAGATGAGTCGGAAGTCAAATTATTTTAATGCAGTTTTGTTCCAAAGATTGAGTGAATTCTAAAAACACCTTTATAATTGAAATGGGGCAGTTTTTGACGAAGATATGGCCATTTATTTCAAGGTAGAGGCTATTTAATGCTTTCCATATATTTTCTATTTATCGAAGAATATCCCTTAATATCTTTCTTAGATGAGTCGGAAGTCAAATTATTTTAATGCAGTTTTGTTCCAAAGATCGAGCGAATTTTAAAAACATCTTTATAATTGAAATGGGGCAATTTTGGACGAAGATATGGCCATTTATTTCAAGGTAGACCCTATAGAATGCTTTCCATATATTTTCTGTTAATCAACAATATCCCTTAATATCTTTCTTAGATGAGTCGGAAGTCAAATTATTTTAATGCAGTTTTGTTCCAAAGATCGAGTGAATTCTAAAAACACCTTTATAATTGAAATGGAGCAATTTGAGACGAAGATATGGCCATTTATTTCAAGGTAGACCCTATTTAATGCTTTCCATATATTTTCTATTTATCGAAGAATATCCCTTAATATCTTTCTTAGATGAGTCGGAAGTCAAATTATTTTAATGCAGTTTTGTTTCAAAGATTGAGTGAATTCTAAAAACACCTTTATAATTGAAATGGAGCAATTTGAGACGAAGATATGGCCATTTATTTCAAGGTAGACCCTATTTAATGCTTTCCATATATTTTCTATTTATCGAAGAATATCCCTTAATATCTTTCTTAGATGAGTCGGAAGTCAAATTATTTTAATGCAGTTTCGTTTCAAAGATCAAGTGAATTCTAAAAACACCTTTATAATTGAAATGGGGCAATTTGAGACGAAGATATGGCCATTTATTTCAAGGTAGAGCCTATTAAATGCTTTCCATATATTTTCTATTTATCGAAGAATATCCCTTAATATCTTTCTTAGATGAGTCGGAAGTCAAATTATTTTAATGCAGTTTTGTTCCAAAGATCGATTGAATTCTAAAAACATCTTTATAATTGAAATGGGGCAATTTGAGACGAAGATATGGCCATTTATTTCAAGGTAGACCCTATTTAATGCTTTTCATATATTTTCTGTTAATCAACAATATCCCTTAATATCTTTCTTAGATGAGTCGGAAGTCAAATTATTTTAATGCCGTTTTGTTCCAAAGATTGAGTGAATTCTAAAAACACCTTTATAATTGAAATGGGGCAATTTGAGACGAAGATATGGCCATTTATTTCAAGGTTGACCCTATTTAAAGTTTGGCTTATATTTTCTATTAATCGAAGAATATCTCTTAATATCTTTCTTAGATGAGTCGGAAGTCAAATTATTTTAATGCAGTTTTGTTTCAAAGATCAATTAAATTCTAAAAACACCTTTATAATTGAAATGGGGCAATTTTTGACGAAGATATGGCCATTTATTTCAAGGTAGACCCTATTTAATGCTTTCCATATATTTTCTATTAATCGAAGAATATCCCTTAATATCTTTCTTAGATGAGTCGAAAGTCAAATTATTTTAATGCAGTTTTGTTCCAAAGATCGAGCGAATTTTAAAAACATCTTTATAATTGAAATGGGGCAATTTTGGACGAAGATATGGCCATTTATTTCAAGGTAGACCCTATAGAATGCTTTCCATATATTTTCTGTTAATCAACAATATCCCTTAATATCTTTCTTAGATGAGTCGGAAGTCAAATTATTTTAATGCAGTTTTGTTCCAAAGATTGAGTGAATTCTAAAAACACCTTTATAATTGAAATGGGGCAGTTTTTGACGAAGATATGGCCATTTATTTCAAGGTAGAGGCTATTTAATGCTTTCCATATATTTTCTATTTATCGAAGAATATCCCTTAATATCTTTCTTAGATGAGTCGGAAGTCAAATTATTTTAATGCAGTTTTGTTCCAAAGATCGAGCGAATTTTAAAAACATCTTTATAATTGAAATGGGGCAATTTTTGACGAAGATATGGCCATTTATTTCAAGGTAGAGCCTATTTAATGCTTTCCATATATTTTCTATTTATCGAAGAATATCCCTTAATATCTTTCTTAGATGAGTCGGAAATCAAATTATTTTAATGCAGTTTTGTTCCAAAGATCGATTGAATTCTAAAAACACCTTTATAATTGAAATGGGGCAATTTTTGACGAAGATATGGCCATTTATTTCAAGGTAGACCCTATTTAATGCTTTCCATATATTTTCTGTTAATAAACAATATCCCTTAATATTTTTTAGATGAGTCGGAAGTCAAATTATTTTAATGCAGTTTTGTTTCAAAGATTGAGTGAATTCTAAAAACACCTTTATAATTGAAATGGAGCAATTTGAGACGAAGATATGGCCATTTATTTCAAGGTAGACCCTATTTAATGCTTTCCATATATTTTCTATTTATCGAAGAATATC